>NC_079429.1:19337092-19507092 GCF_026213295.1 Gadus chalcogrammus | reverse complement strand
AACACTTTTCCTTGGATTTGGGGTGTTATTTTGAGTGTATTGTGCTCCCACACGCATACAAACTTTGAAAAAAGTCTGTGCATGATTTTACTCTGGTAAAAAATTTGAGGTGGAGGATTAATTAGTCTCTTCAGGGTTAAATAAGAAAGAGATTTCGAGAACTGTTAGGCAGCCCATCAGTTAAAGCTCTTGGTGTGGTCCCTGATAGGCCAGAGTCACTTTTACCTGCCTGTGACCTGACAGTAGTTTGTTTTTTCCAGTTGGTTCGATTCACAGGGAGGAGAACCAGACATATGTGCCTTACCAGTTGTATTAAGATTCATGCAGTGAAGGCACGAGGGCAACTCCGAAATCCCTACTTGAGAGATCTGCTGGTGATGTGAACCAGCCTTTTTGTTTGCTAGTATTCAAGTGTCCTACAGGACAGCAGGCAGGAGAGAGCCCCACCCTTATTGGGCCCTGTCCTGGCCCTGACGTCCTACCTTGACAAGACTGCTAGAGTCACTAAAGAATGAGCGTAGTCCAATTAGAGGCTCATCAACTGAATTGTTGAATTTATTGTCCAAGCTTACAAGTACCACTAACCTCTCAAAGCTGTTGGTATGAGGTAGCCCTCCACTTAGAGTTTGACTACCTCTGAGAGGTGTTCCCTTAGCGGACTTCAGTGCAGCTACGTGTGCAGGGTGAACGCGGCTTCAGGTAATCCTGTGGTTGTCTGACCGACACCTCCGCAAACGTTAAGGGGGTCTGGCCTCCTGTGACCTCTTGAACAAGTCATCCAGGTCCTCATTTACTGACTCAGTGTTCAGGAAGGATTAATAGAACAAGTTAGGAATGTAACCCCGGTTGTTGTTACCAGAGATCAACGCCACTCGGTATCTTGGCAAGAAGGTTCTTAAGGAATCGTATCCTAGGTGGGTGTGCCCTATACTCCAGGGACTTGTGGAATACATTGCCTAAGTCACAGGGGACTTTGTTGGTGTAAGGTACTCCACCTGTGCATGCACGTTGGATATCCCAATGAACACTTACTAGTTGAGGCGTGGGGATTCCCTCAGTTTTCCATGTTTTACTTTATTAAATCAGAATTTGCAACAGTTCGTTGCGATCTCTGTAATAAGAGCTTAAACAGAAACCATAATTGATTGATTGCGTAATTTGACAGCCTGAAGTATCTTCTCCTACTGCCAAGTCCCAGAGTTAAAATCTGTAATGGCTCCACGCTTGAAATTAAACTTCATGGTTTATAGAAACACTGGAGAAAGTTTCATGCTTAAGTCATAAAATTCATAATACCTTCCATATACAAGCTTATCTGCTTCACTACATAGAATGCGGCTGAGTTTGTCTCTATGTTGTATATGAATGGACAGGGTGTATCGCACGGACAGTGAGTTCTCCCAACCAACACATGCTGACGGTGGAGGATGTGGTCAGCTGTTGTCTGGATCTCAACTCGCCCAGCATTTCCTTCAGGATCAACGGTCAGCCGGTGCAGGGCATGTTCGAGAACTTCAACTGTGACGGACTGTTTTTCCCTGTCGTCAGCTTCTCTGCTGGGATTAAGTAAGTTGTTCTAAGACCATCGAAGAGTTCTGTCACCTTATTTTTGTATACTCAGTTTTATGCTAAAAGTTCAAAACTCTCCCAAGCCCTCATGTCCTGTCCTCTTCCCCACTCCTCCCTACCCATCCTCTCCTCTCCCCCCCTCTCCTCACCCCCCTCCCCTCTCCTCTCTCCCCTCTTCTTCTCTCCTTTCCTTTCCTCTCCTCCCCTCTGCTCTCTCCTCCTCCCCTCTCTTCCTAACCTCCTCTCTCCTCCTCTCCTCTCTTCCTAACCTCCTCTCTCCTCCTCTCCTCTCCTCTCTCCTCCTCTCCTCTTCTCCTCTCGTCTCCGCTCCTCCTCTCCTCTCTTATCTTCCTCTCTCCTCCTCTCCTCTCTCCTCGCCTCTCCTCCTCTCCTCCTCCTCCCCTCTCCTCTCCTCTCCTCTCCAGGGTGCGTTTCCTGTTTGGAGGACGTCACGGAGAGTTTAAGTTCCTTCCGCCGCCGGGCTACGCCCCGTGCTACGAGGCCGTGCTGCCCAGGGAGAAGCTCAGGGTGGAACACAGCCAGGAGTACAAGCAGGATCTGGCCGGGACCCGAGACCTCCTGGGACCCACTCTCACACTCTCTCAGGCTGCCTTCACTCCCACACCTGTGGACACCAGCCAGGTATGTTCTCAGAGTTTAAATGGGACATAGGCACAATTCAGGAGCGTTCATTTGAGTACGTTAGCTGTAGCCATAGCATCTACCAATCATCTCCTCCATGATTGGTTCAGGGAAATCAACCCTGCCTTTCATTCACCTTCTCCCACACGTTATATGGCGTTATATCTCAACCAACCTGGTCTCACAGGAATCCGTGAAAGGACCACAGACGCTTAACTCAAAATCCGTGGTGGCCTCACTGAATCACTATAATAAATAAATAGATAAATAAAGGTAAATATGTATTTATATATATATATATGGGCTACATATCTTTTTTATTCATTGATTCTTGTGAGACTGTGTTGTCTCAACCAACCATTGGTGTGTGAGTGCAGCTCCAGCCAATGGTGTGGAGGGAGGGAGGGAGGGAGGGAGGGAGGGAGGGAGGGAGGGAGGGAGGGAGGGAGGGAGCAGAGAGGGAGGGAGGGAGCTGAGAGGGAGGGAGGGAGCAGAGAGGGTCGGGACGTATCTCGGGCGACTTATTTGAGAAATCCTGCTCTCCTACTCTTTTCTGCTAGCTCTGTTTACAACTCTGAAATGTGAACTACAGTGGCTTAAAGAGCCAGTGAACACACTGTTTTAGCTGGAATTCAAAACATTATGAGGTGCGACCCACGGCAACTTTCCTTTTTAGTACCAGTGTGTGTAACCATTATGAGTGTAACCATTATGAGATAATAAGCGATGTTGTTTATGAAATGCACCACACAATGTAGTGTTATGTCGGGTAAGCCAAACCCTCACTCGGACATAGACATTAAATAATTCACTGCTCAGACGGATCTTCACCATCCACACGTGTGTGTGTGTGTGTGTGTGTGTGTGTGTGTGTGTGTGTGTGTGTGTGTGTGTGTGTGTGTGTGTGTGTGTGTGTGTGTGTGTGTGTGTGTGTGTGTGTGTGTGTGTGTGTGTGTGAAGATTGTCCTACCACCCCATCTGGAGAGGATCAGGGAGAAGCTGGCAGAGAACATCCATGAACTTTGGGTCATGAACAAGATCCAACTGGGCTGGACCTACGGAGTGGTGAGGCGGGGGGAAACGAAAATGTTATATTCATTTAATGATTTGATTTAATTACTTAAACGTGTTTTATAAATTGTTTAAAGAAAACCCAGCAACCAGTTTGAGCTTGTCCCTTGCATAATCTAAAGAAGCCTTCTGTCCATCTTGTGATGGATTTTATGTCCATTTAGGGGCGGGGCTGTATTGGTGTTCAGGTGTTGTTCTCCTTGCTATCTGCTCGGCCAGAAGCATCAGTAACAATTACTTTGTTTTCAAACCAGCTCCTTTTTTGAAGGATTTCTGGAAACTGGAAAGGTTCTGAAATAAGGGATCTCCTCTCAGTCCACAAGTGTTGCACTAGCGCCACCTGCTGGACGGCCCCTCGGCTCTTCTATACTACAGGGCGGATGTCTCGAAGACACACAGCTTCCGTAGAACTAGAGTAGACCTACTTCCAAATATCACAAAGCTAATGAGTGGTTTGAACATTGAACAAAGTCTTGATGAAATTGCCCGGTAGGAGTAGCGCTATTCACCCAGAGAGAATTCACCCGGGCTCTACTGTGGGGGACGCCAGGAAAGGAGAAAACAGGGCATCCTGCTCTGTTCATGTTAATTATGTGATTAGTTACCAACCCGTGGTTATGATGTAGAGCTTTTGGTTGGACTTGTTTAAACATTGAAACAGCTGCTGAATCACCACAACAGACCTAATTTCTCTTTGAGCATTTTGCTGGCATGGTACGTTGGTCTCTGCGTGTCAGACGGGCTCAGTGCAGCAGCCCTCATTGAAGACAAGTGAGAGCTTATTCACATGGTTAGAAGATACGCAACGCTTCCATGCTTAGTCTAGCAGCGGGTTTAGTCGCTGTTTCGACCAGGATCAATCCATAACTCTGCTCTGTAAGACACTACATCACTGAGTAACACACTGCATCATGACATCATCTAAAAAAAGTTGTTTCAAGGTTTAGTTTTCCTTTAATGGTGACGAAAAGCTAACTGAATCTACATGTCGGTTGTAATGTCTGTTTCCTGTTGCTTCAGGTGCGGGATGATAACAAGCGGCAGCACCCGTGCCTAGTGGAGTTCTCCAAGCTGCCCGAGCAGGAGCGCAGCTACAACCTGCAGATGTCTCTGGAGACCCTAAAGTAAGGCCCTGCTCCCACCACAGGATAACGCTGTGAAACCAGGCCGTCTGCAGGAGCCTTCTGCTGCTGTTGTAGCGACAGAGATAAGGTGCTTAGCTACTCGTGTCCGGACTAAGAAGGGCCTGATGCACAGCTCATCCTCCTGGAGAAAGATGAATGATAACGCTGGGCAACTTGGCCACTGGTGATAAACAAAACTATATCAATGTGGAGATATTTCCACCTGTTACATTGTTATAGTTCACCATATAAAAAAAGATTGGCTGACTTTTGGTATGCTGAAAACAAGTCACTCAAGTCCATTACCGCCATAAACCACGCTATGCAATCAACTAGTTAACTAGTTAACACTGCTGCAGCTGTCTCCGTCATGGTGACTCTCTTATCTGAGCTAGAGTTAGAGGTAGTTGGAGTGTCTGAAGCCGCTCACAGTGTGAGAGAGATTTGCCTCGTGAAACACCGGACCACTACAGTGTCTCACACAGTGACTCTTGAAGCAAACCAAAAGTATGTGACAGTACTTTAAAAGGGGATTTATAATGGAGTAGCAGGTGGAAAAATCACCGGGTTGATCTTTTGTTGATCACAAGTTGCCAAGAAGCGCAGCGCTATCGTCCACTCTCTCAGGTGAAGTCCCTGAACGTTTCTGGAGGAGCCGGCGCATGGCCGACCTCTGACCTGGCATACCCTGAGCGTGAGCACCTTGTCTCTGCCCTTAACGTGGTCTTGGGTGCCACATGACTAACGGAGATGGCAGCTTAGTAGGTAGGCTCTGCAGTCAAGCTAACTATTTTTGTAAACTTGATAAATAGAGCTTTAACAGTTGTTATTTTTTAGGTAAAGTGATATTACCGTCATTGAGGATGTTACTCCTCAACGTTAAGCCTGGTGTCAGCTACTCCCAAAAGCTTTGAGTCGCAGCCTAGAAAAGCTATCCCTGCTGTGTGTGAGGGTGCTACGCTAAAGGGGTGTCTCTCACATTGGAGGGGGCAATGTAGTACACCGGTGAGAGTTGACAAGCGGCCGGCAAGTTCAAGTAAGATGATCTGTTTGGTGGCTTGGTGGGGGTTGGATCTACAAGTACAGGTGGGGTCCGTAGGCAGGGGCGCCGAAAAGGGGGGGTAAAGGAGACGGATTCTAGGGGCCCATGATGGAGGGGGGCCCGGAGAGGCCCCTAATGATGATGAAATTATAATACAGAAATTATTATACTATTCTTTTCATGGGGCCCAAAATCCCTAGCGGCGCCCCTGTCCGTAGGTAAACTGTTCGTGTCTGAAATCCATGCCAACCAAATCTGCCTTTATTCCAGAAACAGACTTGAGGCCCGTCCAATGCAGCTCAAGCTTGTTGCTTGAAAAAGAGCAAGTTTACTGAGAAAAGACTTGCATACAGCTATTGCTTTTGATAGAATTGCCTCTAAAATAGCAAGTGTTTTTGCCCTGAGGCCCTTCTGAGGCACAACAGAGCAAGCTCTACGCCAAATGGACATTGTTGTGCACTTAGGCAACGGAGAGTCCTGCATTGATTTTCTTGAACCCGTCACGCATTGGAGGAATATTAAATCTTTACATCGGAAAATCGACGATTTCAAGAACACAAAGTGCCTGATTAGCGATCTATAAAGTTTTCCCTGATGTTCCCAGCTATGCTTACATTGAGGATGGCGGAGGACCGGCGTGCGTGTCCTGATCCCCAGAAGGGGCCGTCCTTTGTCTGCTCCTCCATGGATAATGCTCCACATTGAAACCAAAGATTGTAGGCCAACACTCCCGTTTTGGATGAATTTTTCTTCTCATTTTCTCTTGGAGCAACATATTGATCATAACCTTTTTTTTTTGTTAGTTGAATTACCAAATTATTCATAATTATTGTTAAATTAAGAATTATTTACACTGGAGCTCTCACTTGAGCAAGGCTATGAGTGTTTGTTTACCTTTATTTTCTGAATCTTGTCCATTACAGACCATTAGAATGCTCAGAAAGTTTCTCACTTCTATTCACTGCATTTGTGGATTTCTATCACTTTAAACATTCAGACTTGAATAAATAGAACCCCTTGGAGTATGTCTTTAGTAAATTGATTGACCACATTGATGTGTATGCTAAACATTGGAACACACGCAAGCTATTTGACACTTTGATTTACTGCAGTTCAAGGATCTAAAGGGCTTCATACAATGTGTGTTCACTAGTGTTATCTAATAATGTTGCAGAGCTTTCATCCAGCCTATTTAAATTATTTTAATTTATTTAAATATTCTCCATAACTGGCCTTTATATTTTTCAAGCATAAAGAGGACTTGGACAAAGAAACTGAGCAGTTGGCCGTATCTTGCCCTCCTGTGGCAGTATTCAGAGCAGGAAAGTGACATGTAATTTAATATGCCTTCAAAGTATCGCCCAACAACTTAAAAATATAAATAAATGGCAAATGGAGAAAAGGCTTCAGCACAACCAATTTCCTCTTTTATGTTGTTCAAAGTTGACTTGAACTCAATTTTGACATGAAAACAGATTATTTTATTTTTTTTCTCTGTCGCTCCTAAGCAGAATGAATCGATGCGCAGATGACAGGTTATAGTGGTTTCAAGAAGCCTCCATCCGCTAAAGCCCCATGCACAAATTGATGGACTGCTGATTTATAGACTTATGCCGAGGAGATGGTCTCCTGACCCTCAACCATGTATTATGTATGGGGGAGTCATTACTGGGAGAACTCTCTTCTATACAAGCCCCAAAGCCTCAGTTATAACAAATACCCTATGTATAACTAGAGGTTTGCACTGGCCAAAGCTACAGCCACTGCCCATTAATATCTTCCCCAAATATTTGTAGCAGGTCGTTCGATTATGGCATGGATTTCTTTGGAATGATAAACGCCCCTGGTTAAACCTTAGAAGACCGGGAAGGTCTGTAGATTAGGGTGTACTGGGTATCCAAAACCGAATGAACTAGTCTTAGGGCCCAATAAAAACCATGGTTTGGTTGGTCTGAATCTTAAATTGGTACTGGTGGTTCTCTTGCTGATGGCCGCGTACGAAAGAGCAGCGTTATCGCAGGAGTCATTTTTATTGGTCAGAAATGTTATGAAATTATTATGCATCCAAAAAGTTTAATTACATTGCTACATATATGTTTGATGTCTTTATTCAACACATTTGATCACCCCAGAAGTCAAGCAAAACTCAAGGGACATCTCCATGGCAGTGTTTTGTCTCGTTTCTGAAGTGTATAGGCCATCTTTTTTATATTGTATAGTCCTGTCAGTTTTACCGTGTTGTAATTTTATTTTTTAAAACTATGTTTCTACTTTGTTTGATTATCATGATTAAATTTTAAGAGTACCTGCTTCCAATCCATATTGTGTCACTAGAAAATATATTGCAACGAACGCTGAAGACATGGCTTTTGTTTATGAAATATTTAGTTCTGTACATATCATCAAATGCCTGCAGAAGCAGTTACCAATAATTTATGAGGTTTTGGTTTAGTTCCTGCAATAAGGTTGCATTGCATTCTCACTGCAAGTGAGAACTGTACTCACTGACCTGTTATTTTGGTTAGCACAGCCGCATTTACAAATGCCAACCGACCCGTACCAGTGGTTCAACAGTCTCAGGGTTTGATTAAAAAGGACAAAATGGTGTGCTTGGGAAAGCGCATTTGGCTTGGCAATCAATTCACGCCTTAATACTAACGATGTCAGAGTATTGAAGCCAGTAAGTGGGACTTGGTAGTGGGAAAAATGAGGAACCCAGTTAGACAGCTCATAGTACTCATGCTCTCTCTCCTTTATCCTTTGGTTTTCTAGATGTTCTTTATTTTTGTGATTTAGTCTGTCTCGTATGTTTGAGGGTTAGGGTTAAGGCTCCTTCATGAGGGCTCCTATAAAACACAGCACAAAATCAACTGCTGTCTGCTATGACGAATGGATCTACCCATGTTGCCAAGCTAATCTTACATGCTCCATTGGTGCTGCATGCAAATACATTTGGCATTAGAAATAGTGTGGGCTTAATGCAACACACTATTGCTATCTTGCGGCTTATTAGTATGGTTGTAAGCAACACACTATTGTAATCATGTGTTTTATTATTATGAGTGTGGTTGTAGAGCAACACACTATTGTTATCATGTGTGTTATTATTATTAGTGTGGTTGTAAAGCAACACACTATTAGTATCACTAGAGTTTAGAGTTCAGCCTCTAGTTGTAATTAAACCCATAGCAATAATGTGGGAACCCCAGTCGATAATGTAACAAATTTCTAATCGCATAATTAATAACATTTTGCCTATAATGTTACAACGTATTACAACATTTTGGTTCACCTATTATGTAATGAAGCAAGCACAATCATTTCCTCCTTACATTATGAGGCAAGCATAAGTTTTCACACATTTTTGCTGCATTTGTATATCAGGAGATTCGACCCTGTGGTCGAGCACACTTGATGCTTTATATGCGGACATTGATGTCGTTTAGACATCAGTAGAATCAATGGGGGGTTAAGGGGGGTGGGCTTGCAAGGGTGGGATATCACGTAGGGTCTGAGTTTGCAAGAGGCGGGATAAGTGTGGCCGCTGTCATTGTAGTTTGTTTTGATTTGACCATAGACAAAATGGAGGCAGAACGGGCAGAACTCATCGCGATAATCTTAAATCTTGCTAAAATGATGCATCATATTTCCCGTTGCCGAGTTAGAGACAAATAAAAGAAACGACAAAGAAGAAAGGTGTCGCGAACGACTGCGTGACCGAAGAAAGGGAGCGTAGTTTTTTGCTTCATTTCACATATAACTAACATTTGAAAAAATGTAGTTGATTTCTGTGTTTAACTGAGAAAACATGGAGTGGAGGGACGGGACCCTATAATGTTCAGCTGACTGTTGTCCGTAATAATAATAAAAAATATATTATCTATACACATGCAGCTGTGAACTCATCTATTGTAATTGATTGTATGATGTTTACTTTTGGGGTTATGATAAGACCTATCTTCTGGCGTTCACCATTTAAATTTCCTACTGAAAAAATACTACCTCAGGGGTAGTATCATTCAGGAAATTTTCGGGGTACAAATGTCAGGATATGTTGTTCAGACATACAGCCCATCAGGAGAATAGCAGGAGAATATCAGGACTTGCACATGTGTCTGAAAGCAGCTAGTGTGTGAGCATTTGATTACGTTATAAAATGAGTAAATGTATGGGTAATGGGGCTAATTGTTCAATGGAAAGTGTAGTATACTATGCATGCAAATCAATTATTCAATAGCTTTTACCGTTATTCAGGGATGAAAAGTGCATTGACATTTTAAGATGCATGGCAACTACTATTAGTAAGATGAAAATGATAATCATCATTTAGATTAAACATCACTTCAAGTTTCCTGGCCAAGACAGGCAGCAGTAGCCTACAGTCACACATAGCATACACACAAAAACATAAGAAAAATAAAACAACTAAAACAGTCCGCAGGGGGGAGGGGCGCAACAAAGTGTAAAGACATTTCGGGAGGCTCAAGGAGAAGAGTAATATTACATTTGAGCAACAAAGTGTAGTCTTGTAGTGGACTCTATAGACATAATTCACCATACTGTTATATTTACATGTTTTCGTTGTGTGTTATAGGGACGCTGGCTCTTTAAGATCACGTGACTAACTTGTGCGTTGATATGCCGGTCGGCGCGTGTTTGAATTTAACGATTTTATGTGACAAATTGAAGGACCTTGCCATTGCTTGTCGATGTGAGAAATTGTCTCTTCACTTCTTTTATCGCAATTTCTCTAGTCTCTAGACAGCACGTCTTACCTGGGAGAGTTTGTCGATGGCGACGCCGTTAAAACAGTCCTTAGGTTTGGCACTATCCACTCGCCATAGTCCTGCGCTGCGTTGTATTGAAATGTCTGCGTCAGCGCTATTCATATTGATGTTTGTGTGTGTATGCGGTGAGTATGTGCGTGCGTGCGCGCAATGTATGTGTGCGTTCGCACGTGCTGTGTGTCAGCTACAGGCTGCTTGGCGTGCATGTGTCTGCGTCCGTGTTTGCGGTGTGTGTAAGCGGTGTCCTGCACTGCCTTTGCCTTGAAACGTCTGCGTCAGCGCGCACGTTTGTTCGTGCGTGCGTGCAGTGTATGTGTGCGTTCGCGCGTGCTGTGTGTGTGTGAGCTGCAGGCTGCTTGGCCCATGCGCACTGACCAACTTGAGTAACTGGTGCGACAGGCCGGCTATTATATAGTAGCCTAGAAAGATGTATCTCATTAGCAACACTATTGTCATGTTTCTTTTCGTATTTATTTCCGGGCATTATATCCTCCTACAGTTTTGGAGTATAATAACTAAACCAATGGCAAATAATTTTGTTCATTTTGCAGAACAAATATTTCCCTTTTTTTAAAAATACTATTATTATTTGATATGAAACTGAATTGGGAAATAACTCTAAAATCAACCACTCCAAACGTGAACACATGAGAGTGTTCAAATTAAATACACAAACAGTATATGTGAACAAGAAGTACAGAGGTCTCCAAACAGAATTCCCAGTATAAATGTTTTGACTCTGTCTAATATCTTAACTCTTTTATACTTTAGGAAGCCATCTCTATACAAGCATCATATACAGGTGTAAAATATAATGTATTGTTTAAATGAGTACAGTGCTTTGTATTTGTTAATCAAAATTGCAATAAAAATGCTTATCTTAAAAAACAGCATTTCAATTTCAACCATCCAGCCCACAAGATCATTTTTCATCCAAGCTGTTTTAAGGTTTGGTTTTCCTTAAAAAAAGGGATGATTCTGTAAATATTTTACATAAAAGCTATGTAATTTGAAGTTAAGTAAAAAAGACATCCCACATAATCACATGCTACAATCAAACGTGCGTTGGTATAATAATGGATATGGTGTGTTTGCGTTCCAGAACCCTCCTGGCCCTAGGCTGTCACGTTGGCCTGGCCGATGAACACGCCATAGAGAAGGTCCACAGCCTGAAGCTTTCCCCTAGGTAAGTCCTCCTTCTCTGAAGGACATCAAGACAAAGTATTGGAAATCAACTTGTCAGAAAAAAAATAAATCCTCTTATCTAGAACAGCATATGAATATACAATAATATTGTTCATGATCATGATTTTCCTGATGATGATTTTGAATGAACCGAGCGTTTCTGTGCAGCTATGAGTTGACCAGCAGCTATAAGCCGGCTCCCCTGGACTTGAGCCACGTCAAACTGGCATCTGCCCAGGAGGCCATGGTGGACAAACTGGCAGAGAACGCACACAACGTCTGGGCCCGAGATCGCATAGGCCAAGGCTGGACTTATGGCATTCAACAGGTAGGATCTTTTTTCATAATGTTTACACATAGTCTACACACAATGGCTCTTTATACACAAGTATAACATCTAGATTCTGCAACCATTTTGGAATTTGTGACAAATGTATCTAGATTAAAACTTCAAAAAGACTGGATTGAAAAGATATGTAGGTATCTCCATGCAACAAATCATATTAAATTATAGATTTCAAGGGCTAGGATTCGTACAATAAATTTGCATTATGCTTTGCATAAGCTGGGCTTGTGGTTTGGCAGTGGAGGCCTGCTGTCACTCAACTAACAAGCTGAGTTTGTCAGAGGATTATCAGAGTTAACGTAAGAGTTTGGTTTTCAATGAGTGAACTGTTATACATGTTAAACAGGGGGGGCTGTTTGGATGTATATATGTATATATGTCTGTGTGTGTGTATAATCTATAATCCATCACCTGCTATTTTCATGTATTTGGCCATAGCCCTTTGCCTCCTTATTAGTTGGGATCAGAGCTCTCCCAACAGTGCTGGAAATGTGTTTCATATCTTTTGACCATATGCCAATGCTAATCATTGATTATGCATGTGTACTATAACAAATGTCCCTCAGACTACCATGAGGTTATTTACCTCGCCTCTGGTCTGTGGAAAAAGCAGCAAATGTTGCCTGCTCTCCATTGGGTCCTCAGGACGTGAAGAACCGCCGTAACCCTCGCCTGGTGCCCTACGCCCTGCTGGACGAGAGGACCAAGAAGTCCAACAAGGACAGCCTGAGAGAGGCGGTTCGCACCCTGCTGGGATACGGGTACAACCTGGAGGCCCCGGATCAGGACCACGGTAGGCTCCGTCACCAGACCAGGACCTATTCACTTCATATCACCATAACATAGACGTTTCTTTACAGTATTTTATTAAACATCTAAAAGTCAGCTGATGAACCCAGTCTTAAAACGGCCCAGGATTTATGGGCATCGTCTGAATAGCCCCTCCCGCACACCTGTCTACTTTGCACTTCCTTAAAGTTTGAAATGCAGTCTACGATATTTTGATCGGATTCACCAAAATCGACATATTATATTGTATTTTGTATTACAGTTAAATGGTTAAAGGTTATTTTACGTATTGCATTCCCTAACATGTAGATCCGAAAGATAGACTCATTAAATGCCTTTACTCTCCATATGACCAATAACGTTGTTGACTCTCAAATGACTGTCGTCCCCTCAGCCCGGGCGGACCTCGACAACGTTTCAGCCGAGCGCTTTCGTGTCTTCCGAGCAGAAAAGACTTACAGTGTCAGCGCCGGCAAATGGTACTTTGAGCTTGAGGTAAGAGGAGGTTTTCCATTGCAGCCCTCCCTCCGTCTATTACCAAGGTCATTTGTGAAAGGGGCTTTGGTGTTCTGATTCCGCCAAAGAGCAAAGTGCTACTTCTAGTGCGTATTTCTATAGGGTGCACGGTACAGTGACACGTATGACGTGGTCTTGCCTCTGCCATCGTTCATCGTCATTTAAAAAGATTTATTCAGAAAGATTGTATATAAAACGAGGTTGGGCTGTCCTCCACTGTACAGGCATGGCATGGGGAGGTTCTAATGGAGGACTCCCTTGTGAAGTTGTAAAGCGTGGTCTTCCCTCCTCTGTCAGAGAGAAGTCTGTTCTTTTAATTCTTGGTATTGACAAAGGCCCAGCGCCCGTTCAACACCTGACTCTGCCGTCTTCTGATGCAGCTGGGGAAACACGAGTGGGTGAAAGTGTCTGGTTGAGCTGGTGTTCTCTTGTTATCTGCATCAGTGTTGGACTTCCCAGATCGGTACTTAAAGGCCCACTATGCAACTTCAGGAATTTCTTCGCTGTTTTCTTGGTTTTGGCACGCACATTTCTCTACACAGCGCCCTCTACAGCTTCGTAGTAGATATTTTACAACACTGTCGTAACAACTCGTTGACGACCCTTCCCCATGCACTTCTACGCGAGCCATGTGCATTTGTTTTCAAAGAAGCCGGCGAATGCGTGGAGCCATGTCCGAAGTAAATGTTCATAAAGTGTAGGCAAGGTTATACATTTTTAAAATGGTGTATTTGTATTGCAATAAACATAAAGCCATCCTTTTTATAGTTGACTGGGAGAATTTATATCCTAGATTATAATTGTTTTATCTTAGGTTGAACAGAACAATCAGTGTGAGAGTGTTGGCTAACATAATAATCTAAATAAACAAGAACCTGGATTCGGGGATTCAGTCTGTATCTGGGGGACGAGACAGACGAACAGCAAAACACCAATGGAAACAAAGGTGTTTATATGGCTGCAACCAAGCAAGCTAGAAACATACAGGGCTCACAACAAAACGGTCGAGAAAACAATTTTTACAGGGCTCACAACAAAATGGTTGAGCAAACACATTTGTACAGAGACTATCAACATCAAGAATACCACGAGGACAAAGTTCACCCAAGGGTACTTTCAATTTCAAAAGCAACATGGCCAAGTCGGAGTCTGATTTGAAGTCTTCTTTTTCTTTCAGTTCACGCTATTCCTGAAAAGCTTGCCCAACGTTTACTCGTGTCTGGCCTCTCTGTCGGTCAGTCTCCCCTTTCTCTTCTTCTGTTCCTCCGACATTGGGTTTCTCCGTCTCTTTTTAGTCGGCTGATCTATGATGAATGTAACAATCCCTTAGTTACTTGTGTTTATATCGAGCCGGTTCCGTGTTTAGGGGTCTGTGCCGCAAAGCAATTCGTTACTTCGCGAGACCCGAGACTCCCGCGAGAGTGGGCGGCGGGTCGCCGGCAGAAACATATTCATTTTCTCCGCCAAGATGCGCAAGGGGGACTTGAAACAACGAACAATCGAACAAAAATGTATAATGGAACCATCGCAATGACAGCCTGTTATATTAAGGTAAATCAAGCCAAATTGCCTCGCAACTGGCTGTTTATATCTAGCCGGTGCCATGTTTGGGTGTGTGTCTGTGCCGTAAAGCATTTTCGAAACTACAATCTGACTACATTTTCGAGGATACTTCCGCCGCGTCACATCCGGAAGCGCTCGGTCCGAACACATCAAGTTGCATATGCGCTTTTTCACTGTAGAGGCCACATGGGAAAATGACACACCCACCAATCGACCCAGAAATGGATGCAGAACCATCAGCATAACTCTCAACCTGCATACTTAATGTAATTTTGGCTAAAAAGGTGGCATAGTGGGCCTTTAACCGTGAAGTTGATATTTAAAACTATTCAACAGAGAAACAACCTCTAACGAACGCCCTTATCGTAATCCACTTTATCAGCAAACTGCCATTTGCTCCACCTTTTTAGACTTGGATTAAAAGTTTGGAAACTCCATTTTATCATTATAAATCCTCTAAGTACATTGGATATTTTGATGGAAAAGAAAAAGCATAAGCTTGTCTTTACTTGCTAAATTAGGCGCGGTTGAGAGATGCCAGCGGTCTTTCCGTGTATGAGAGAGGGTTAAGTTCCCAGGATACTTTTTTATAAAGCCGTGGTGTATATGGATGTGCGGAGCTACCTCTTGACAGCGGTTGGGTTTGTCATCCACGTTAAAATCTGTGAAAGCTTCTAGGACACTTATACAGTCAACATAAGGAAACCCCAGGATTTCTTTTTTTCTTTAAGAGTTATCGACATATCAATATTTGATCTTCTAAACAACAAATATAGATAAAGGTGATGAATTGGAATAAAAAACTGATAATATTTCTTTTTTTTCATTTAGATGGAAGAAAGTTTATCCCAATCCTCCATGCAGAAATCTTTCAGTTGTGTGATGTTTGAGCGTTTGTTTGGGTTTGACTTGGCCATTCCAGAACTCAACTTCTTCTTTTGAGCCAAATTCTTGTTAGATTTACTGGATTGTTTTGGGTCATTGTCATGTTGCATTGTCCACATCTGCTTCAGTTTAAATTTTCTGACAGATGGTCTAACATGTTCCTCAACCACCCTCTGATACAATAAATAATTCATGGTGAATTTTATGATGGTCAGCTTGCCAGGCCCTGCTGCAGCAGAACAGCCCCAAACCACGACATTCACACCCCCATGCTTCACAATTGGCATGAGTCTCTTAAAAACATGCCTTCTGTTACTGTGGATTAATCTGTCCGAAGCACATTGTTCCAGAAGTCCTGGTCTTTCTGTAGGTGTTCTCTGGCTAACATAAGTTTGATTGCCAATCAAACGTATGCAGTCTCTTTCTAATAGTAGCTGCATGTACTTTGACATCAACTATGGCAACTGTGGTCCCGTAATGACATTTTAGGATTCTCTGAAACCGTTTTAGTGTAGACCACTGTAGAGTAACATGGAGAGCTGGCCTGGGGGATCCAGCCGGCGTTTAGTAGATCCTAAAGATATTCTTTCACTTCTTCATGGAGTGGCCTTGGAATGGATGAATAGGTTTTTTGAACCTGTGTGGACTCAAATGTATGTTTAGAGAGGGGATAAAGCCAATTTCATTTTCATCGTACCTAAAGGGGGGCTTTGAGAGCCTCCAGCCATCCAGATTCTGAAATGCACCTCAATCCAACCAGTTCAAAGGGATCTCTGTTTGGTTGACAGCTAGACCACCCAGAGCCCCGGATTCCAGCTGCTCTTCAGAAGCTCTGAGGAAGGTGTGTAGGAGGTATATTTTCCTCCAAGCCTCGTTGTTCAAGGATCACCTGGAATCTGATGGAGTCTCTCTTTGGTCTCGTGGATTGGAGGAGCCTCCATTGAATGAGCTCTGAGCTGTAGTAGTCAGCTTCCTCCCCCTTTGATGGCCTGAAACAGGAAAGGATGAGGTATTTCTCAGACCTTTGAGATGTAGTTGAGCTCATGATAAAAAGACACATGTGCTCTCCTCCTTGAAATGTCCCCTGAGGAATGTTTCCAGAGGTAAACTCTTTATCTCCAACATGTCCGAGGTGAAGACCAGGGCTCACAGCTCTGATTACAACATCTAAAATCCATGTTTCAGAGAATGCCTGCACAGGTCTGCATCAATCTGGTGGAGTAGACTTGTAGAAGACTGCTTGTACCTCTGTCCCTCTGCTCCTATCGGTCCATTGATCTGAAACAATCTTCAGAGTGACCTCTGACTCTGGTGTGTAACCTGGTGTGCGCATCCCCTCTTCCGACTCTCCCTTAAGGAGTGCTATCTGGGCCACTGATGTGCTCCTCCTTAGCTCTCTGTGCCTCCCTGGAGCCCGGCTCCCTTGACCACGAGTCATCAACTGAGTGGCATTTAGAGGTGCAAGGTGGCTAACCTCTTTTCCTCTTTGACCCTTTCCATGTGTTGGTAGGTCCCTCAGATACCACACCAACTTTCCTTTTCCTCCTCCATCTCCTGCATGTCATCTTGATGATCCTTGATGGTATTAGCCATGTATGGTCATACCTGCCCCCTCAGCAGTTACAGAACACCTCCAATATTGGTATACCTCAATCAGCTCTGATTGGCTCAGTTGAGTAATTATGAAGTCCAGTTTCATTGATACATTTTGAACTGTAAGTTTCCTGGATAGAAGAAATGGCTCACTCATGGCAGGGTAGCCAAAAAACACCTATTTGCTGGTTTCGACATATTTAAAAATAACTTTTACTCATAAAGGAAAATAAATTTGAGGCGTGTGAATGATAAGCGCTGTCTCCCCCACAGATCCACACTGCGGGTGAGATCAGGGTGGGATGGGCCCGGCCAGGCTGTCTGCCGGACCAGGAGCTCGGATCAGATGAACAGGCCTTTGCATTTGATGGCTTTAAGGTGAGTTCTGTTGTGGAGTAGATTAACCCTTTTGGCGACGTGTAGCTGATTACAGTTCCTATTTATGCTACAACTGCAGCAATCATATCACATTTCTGTACAGGTGTACAAATTCTGTGCAAATTATGGCATTACATTTTGCATCACATTAAATACACAGCAATCACTTTACTACCGGAGTGACCAAAATAAAAATAAATAATTAAAAACTCTAATTAAATTCTTTAATCGCATTTATTTATTGCTAAGTAAAACCCCAAATCAACACACATTCTCTGTAACATATAAGGATTTTGCTACCCCTGATTCAATGCATTACCAGACTAGAGTTTTCCTGTTAGTTTTCTGTTGGTTTTGAACCATTGCTCGAGTTAGCGTAACATGGGTTTAGATTCTCCTCAAATAAAACGTTATTTTATCTCCTGTGTGTATATATTCTAATGTAGGTTTAACCTTTCCTTTAATTCATACAGAAATATGAATGGGTCTGTTGTACTTCTCATTCAGAATGTACTACACCAACACACTGAGTTTCTACTGTTTATTCTCCACAGCATTAATACACAATAACATAACTAACATAAATGTGTTGTAGGCTTTACGTTATTCCTAAACATCATGGTCAAGGTATTGTGCTTATGTGTATGGTGATTTACTGTAAGTAGCCTGTTTGGAAAACATAACCGGTTTACATAATTACAATAAAAAGTATTTCACAAAATGATTTAAAAGATTCTTAAATGTCCATGTAAAGAAATAATGATTTTTAAAGGGCAGGGTAACCGTTTTTATTTTTATTTTAAAAAATATCTCAAAACGTATATTCGCACAGTGCATCCCTCTCATTAGTAGCCGCCGGAAGGCTTAGACATATCTAACAAACTGCTCAAATTATGACTTTTATATCTTATGTACAGGACCTTTTAATGATTATATATTTTCGATAAAAATCCATCTCTATGTTCTTGGGATCTGTTAGACAATTGCACGATCAATAATGTAGTTCTAATGTTAATGATGTGTACTTCAATATATACACTCTATTAACTATTTATTATGGTTTCTAGTTCGATCCCTGGTTCATCCTTCCTGAGTGAATGTCTCCTGACGAACAGGGTGTCGCCTTGCAGGGTTAACACCACCATGGGACTGTGAATGTGTGCATGAATGGTTTTAAGTTGCTTCGGATATAAGCCTCTGCTTAAGTCCTCAATGTAAATGTACGAAATCAGTCCTTCCTTATGATTTTCTGCCTGTTTGTTTGGATGGAGTAGTTCTTATATAGTATTCTTTATATTTTAATTGAAACTCCAGCTGACGCACCCAGCGGGAAATGTATAGACATGCAAACAGTGAAAAGGGGGTTAACATGGCTGTCTATGTGAAGCCAAGAACTAGCGCTAACATGATGCTTAAACACACTCTAGAGGTGAATGATCAGAAATCGGCGTGTCTCCCTCTCTCCACAGGCGCAGCGTTGGCACCAAGGGAACGAACACTTTGGCCGCTCCTGGCAGCCGGCCGACGTGGTGGGCTGCATGGTGGACCTCGGGGAACGCACCATGATGTTCACCCTTAACGGAGAGGTTCTGCTGGATGACTCTGGCTCAGAGCTGGCCTTCAAGGATTTTGAAGTCTACGAAGGTTAACAGACTCTCTTCCTATTGTTTTGTTTTTTACAATTTTGCAATTTTGCAGAATATTTACTTACTCCCTGTTGGGATCATTCCTTAGCTGGATATGCAAGTCAACCTTCTCCATACTAGTTATTAACATGGACTTCAGTCTTAGTCTATAGAACTAAGATACTAAGATTTATTTTATTTTGAAAGGGTTCATCCCGGTATGCAGTCTGGGCGTTTGTCAGGTGGGCAGGATGAATTTTGGCAAGGACGTAAGCACCCTGAAGTACTTCACCATCTGTGGCCTGCAGGAGGGCTACGAGCCCTTCGCCGTCAACATGAACCGAGACATCACCATGTGGCTGGGCAAGAGGCTGGCCCAGTTCATCCCTGTCCCGCACAACCACGAGCACGTCGAGGTGAGCCCAGCCCCCTGCAAGTGGTGGCGCAAACAATGATACATGGACACTTCGTTTTATTCTTATTATGTGCCCGAAAGCCCTCAAAATGCACTGATGAGAAAGAATATTTATGTTGCGGCATATCTATTCCAATATGCACCTTTGGCACCATCTGGACCCTTGGCTCATGGCAGAATACCGGTAGGTAGGGGGTCTGGGGCAAGCCAGAGGGGGCCAGCCATGTGTAAAAGGTTACAAAGTGTTGGTTTAATGCTTACTGCTACAGACACCTACTGGTTTTAATCAGCAGGTGAATCAAAAAATATCTGTGTTTGGCTCAGATGTGACCTCGTTCCCTGACCCTTATGTGTGATCTCTGTAGAGGAACTGTTAAGGGAACAAAAACAGAGGGCATTTGGACACGGTGTGCCAGAAATCGATCGGCACCATATGCATGATCTGCCTCTTTGGCTAGCAGCTTTTGTTGTGGCGAAAAATTTAAGGGATTCAATCATGGTCACTGGCTGTGACAAACCAGAATATGTGGAACACCAGTCGTAGTCCCATAGGGAATTTGACTGAGTTTGACATGGTAGGATGACCTCACACAGAAAGTATTGCATGAATCCAATAGCAAGTTTCCCTTGTTCTGTAACTAGGTTATCTGATTAGTGAAATAACTATGGAATGCACCCCTTACAGATTCCTCAGAAGCATTTATCGAGACTGGCTGATTTTCTTTAACACTAGTGCAGGTACCTTCCGCCGATAAGTTCCTTGGAAAGCGCCAGAATCGTCATTCAAGCATGTTAGCTTACAGCTTAATCCTATCTTGTAGGGTGGTCTGGCTAGAGTTCTCATCAGAGACCCTAGGTACAACAGTAGGGTAACTAGCATGTGTTTGACACACAATGGGATGTGGAGACTCCTGTACTGCCAGACAAGCTAAATTCAAACTCACCACTAGTCGCCCCCTCTACCGGGACGGCCTTTCCAGTGACGCAGCGTGTATTGAAACGTTTCGTCTGTGACACAGGACGCTAGACTGCATAGCCCCGCCCATTCTGCCTGCGATTTGAGTTCGCCATGCAGAAGGGTCTGGAGAAGAGCAATACATTTCTTTCTAGTTTCAATATGTTTTTACGGGAAACAATCACCAAGCTGGCTTTCCCCCTGGCGCACTATTCACTGGTTTAACACAACGACGACAGGGAAGCGACGGCAAGCAGCCAATTGCATACAGAGTCATTTGAACTAGGTCTGTTGATGACGCCTCTTGTGCAGAAGAAAATGACAGCAGCTTCCCCAGACCAATGTGCAATCTACGATTGATCTTGGTCTGGCAATAGCCAGGCTAACACGACGCACATTGACACCCAGGATGGAGCGATCCAGCTCATCATTAGAAAGGCCAGGCGAACACTCAGCTCTATGAGCTGGAAGATACTATTGATTATACTGGAATCAATGACGGGCCGATGAGGAGAACATTGGGAGAACCAAAGCGTGTTTGATGTTGTGTACCCCCAGGTGAGCAGGATCGACGGGACGATGGAGTCGTACCCATGTCTGAAGGTCACCCAGAAGTCCTTTGGCTCTCAGAACAGTAGCACTGACATCACCTTCTACCGCCTCAGCATGCCCATCGAGTGTGCTGAGACCTTCTCCGCCTCTCTGGGCGGCGGCGCGCCAGCCTACGTCTTCCCACCCAAGAAGGTCATACGAAATACTACTGCAACTGTTTCTCCTAGGGTTAATCCCCAAGAAGGAGAATCATTCATGTGTGTGTGTGTGTGTGTGTGTGTGTGTGTGTGTGTGTGTGTGTGTGTGTGTGTGTGTGTGTGTGTGTGTGTGTTTGGGTGTGTGTGTGTGTTTGGGTGTGTGTGTGGGTGGGTGGGTGGGTAGGTGGGTGTGAGAACTGGTACTGGTCTGAAATAGAGCCTCCATTACGAATGCATTTATTAATGTCTTTATTTGATGTATTGGAATGTGTAATTCTGAATGTATTGATTGATTTATTGATAGATGTAATTCTGGATGTATTTTATGCAGGAGTGCGAGGACTTTGAGACGGTAGCTGACTTTGAGGTTCTGGTCAAGTCTTCTCACGGTCACATGGGGGTCCCCAGTGAGAAGGACGAGTTCAACAACCACAAAGACCACAACCAGGAGAAACCCTCCAAGTTCAAACAGCGGTATTCCATCCATCTTCCATCCTGCCACTTACTTTACAGATCTTTAATGTATTTTCTCTTTCTTTGTGAACCTACTTTTCAACAGCCACGACAGGCTCCTTAAGAGCTTAGCGTGGCTGTGGCCACTCATCCCCTAAGGGTCAGTGCTCCTTAGAGCTGAAGGCCTGTTCAATCATGGTCGCACCCCCTGGTTGATGAAGAGGACTTTAGGGGGTCCTGTCTCACTGTGCTCTCACCCCCAGGTTGATGCTGAAGAGGGCCAAGCCAGACAACAGCTCCAGCTCTGCTCGGCTCTCAGAGGAGGTGACCGTGGCCGGTGATATGGACGATTGTGAGTTTCCGATGCAAACCTCTACGGTGAGGCACACTAAATTAAATATCTGACCTATATTGATGTTTATATATTTTCAGCTATTTGTCTCTCTTTCTACCCCTACATTTGCATACCATTCAATGCTTTAATTTGTGCCAAAAATTCAGTTTACTTCTGTATTTGGTGTATTGCTATTTCTTAACACATTCTGTGTTAGTCTTTTAATACATGAGTACTCATAAAAGTCCCATATGATTAAGATGTGTGTATGATTGCATGTATGCAAGTATGTGTGCATTACTTGGTATCCTCGACTTAGATTTTGTATAATCTGATTTGTCGGGTTATAGAATCATTGCCATTAAGCCCACGCAGGATGTCTCAGGACGGCTGAGAGGATGCTGGCGTGAATGTCGCCGCTTCTTAGCTTTCCAAACTGACCTAATTTCAAAATCGAAACTTGCCTTCCTATTTTTGAATCGCGGGTCTACAGTTTGCCATCACAGTGACTTGTAAATCACAGTAGTACGAGTTTGATTGCGCTGTTACCATCTCATCAGCCTGGGTAATCTGCGACTACTCTCCATTTATCCAAAGAAGATCTGTGGACTACCTCCAATAAGAGTGTTCAGGGCAGCGGACACCCCTGCCTGACACAGATCATCAGTGTTGGAACTGACCTGGTTTACCCAGACTGCTTCTTTCCTGCTGTCGCTTTTTTCTCTGTTTAGTTAGCCGCCGCGCTAGCAGGCTAACGCTTCCAGGTGCTCCAAGCCGAACACGCCATGACTCTCTACAAATACTCTGCAGCTGAACTTTTCAAACACAGCACTCTCTGCTCTCCGAACTGCCTCGCGGTCAGGCTTCACTGCGGCAACGACATCAAAACAAACCATGCCCACGGGCCGTTAACCTACGTCCCCTGCTCTGTTGTTGTTGTTGATGTTACTGAACACTCACTCACTAAATAACAAAGCCCTACTCCTTTATGATATTATTTTGGATAAAAAGCTTAACTTCCTATGTGTGAAAGAGACATGGAAGAGCCAGCAGGACTTTGTAGCCACTCCCCCAAACTATGTGTACATTCAATAACCCCGTAGACTTGGCCGTGGTGGTGGGCTAGCTGTCATTCACCGATCTAATTTACAGGTCAAAGAATTCCCAGTTAGCTCCACTTCATTTGAGTGTCTCCATTTCGCACTGGCAGGTGTTACGCAGCTTCAAGTTCTGCTTATCTACCGGCCTCTTAAAGCCTCCACCCACTTCTTGTCAGAGCTTTCTGGGATGCTCGCCACCATCTGTCCTTCGTACCCATCTATCATTCTGTTGGGTGACTTTAACATCCATGTGGACTCAGCTAACTGCCCCTTTGCTTCTGATTTTATGTCAGTATTGGACTGTTTTGGTATTGCCCAACATGTGCTTGGTCCAACTCATACCAAAGGGCACACCCTTGACCTTGTGTGCCCCACTGGAATCACCCCCTGTCATCTCCAATGTGATGACCTGGCTATATCTGACCATCTTGCTATCTCATTCTCTGTTCCTGTGCCCCTACCCAGTCAGCCCAGTAAACGAACAATCACATTCCGGAAAACCAAACAGGTGTGCGCATCCCTGTTGTCTTCTACCCTAGCGACCCACCTGGCCACCCCCCCTCCTAACACCTCCGTGGATGGTCTGGTGGAACATTACAATACTGCTCTCTTCCTCAGCTTTGACTCAGTCGCCCCTCCCATAACCTGACTGGTCTCCTTCTCACGCCCCACTCCCTGGTTTACTCCTGAGCTCCGCCTCAGGAAGGCAGCTGGCCGCCGGCTTGAGAGGCGCTTTAAGACATTTTGCCTCACCATACATCATGAGGCCTACAAAGACCCTATCAAGGACTACAAGGAGGCTCTGTCTAAGGCAAAGACACTCTACTACTCCATGCTTATTATTAACCAACAAAACCACCCCAAAAAGCTTTTCAAAACCATCAACAGACTCACGCACCCACCCGAGGCTCCCCAACCCACTGACGCTGTAGACCTGTGCTCCAGGTTCTTGGATTTCTTCCAAAACAAAGTGGAATCCATTCACAACCACCTTCTGCAACAGTCTACGCCACCCTCTTCTACTCCCCCCCATTCTGGTGCCGACACCCCTACTGCCTGTCCACTGCAGTGCTGTTTCTCCTCTTTCACCACACTGGACTCTGACCAGTTGCTTGACTTGGTGTCCAAAGCTTAGACCTCTTCCAGCAAGCTGGATCCTATGACTACCACCTTGGTGAAGACCTGCCTCCCTGTCATCTGTCCCTCTATTGCCGCCATCATCAACTGCTAACTGGACTCTGGTAGGGTGCCTTCAGGCTTCAAAATAGCAGCAGTTATTCCCGCCCTGAAAAAGCCTGATCTGGACCCTGACAAACCAAACAACTATCGTCCGATCTCCAACCTTCCTTTCCTAAGTAAAATCCTGGAAAGAGCAGTGGCTTCCCTGCTCCAACATCACATGTCCCACCATGAGCTCTTTGAACCCCTCAAATCAGGCTTCAGAATTCGACACAGTACTGAGACCGCCCTGACTAAAATCACCAACGACCTTCTCACTGCCGCCGACAATGGCCTCATCTCCATTCTCATCCTCCTTACCCGTCTTGCTGAGCTCATCGGCCTCAGGGGCTCAGCTCTCTCCTGGTTTCAGTTCTACATTCCCAACCACAAACAATATGTCAGCCTGAAAGATGCCAACTCCACCCTGGCTCCAGTCAATCATGGCGTACCGCAGGGATCTGTGCTCGGCCCTCTCCTCTTCACCAGATACATGCTCCCCCTTGCCCAAATTATTTGTCACCACGGTATCAGTTTCCACTGTTATGCTGATGACACTCAACTATACATCAGCACCAAACCCTCCACTCAGCTCCCGCCTGGTCCACTCATCAACTGTCTGCAAGAACTAAAAACCTGGATGACCTCCAACCTCCTCAAACTGAACAGCAATACAACTGAACTCATGGTGGTGGCCCCCGAGTCACTGCTCAGGAAGGTTGGTGATCTACTCCTGGAAGTGGATGGCTGCTCCATCACCCGTAGTCCGCAACCTGGGTGTCATCCTGGACCCCACCCTATTATTCCAGTCCCACATTAAGAACGTCACAAGATCTGCATTCTACCACCTCAAGAACGTTGCACGACTCCGACCCTCACTCTCAGACTCAGTTACTGAAACCCTGATCCACTGCTTCATTTCTACCCGCCTGGACTGCTGCAACGCCATACTCACCGGTCTCCCCTCTAAAACCCTGGACAGACTGCAATATGTGCAGAACTCAGCTGCCAGGGTCTTAACTGGCATTAAGCCCTGGCAGCACATCACCCCCACCCTGATGCAGCTCCACTGGTTACCAGTCAAGTTCTGCATTAAACCAGCTCCCCCCGAACATCCGCTGTGCCCCTTCCGTGGGCAGACTTTCTCGGAGGCCTATGGCCTCTAACTCACGACCCCACCCAGCGCCTTGCGCATTTTGCACTCTCACTCACTTTCCTACACATACACCCTCACCTCCCACTCTTGTGAAGCGACCTTGAGTATCCTGAAAGGCGCTATATAAAATATATATATTTTTTTATTATTATTGTCAGACGTTAAATAATATGGAAAAAAATTGGCTATTTTTCATTATTTTACCAAAGAGAACTGTGACACTAAAATAAAAAAAAAGATAAAAACTAAAATAAAAACTATGAATTCATTAATGCAACAAACTATAGGCTATTGATTTTTTCGACGCTGACTATATGTCTATCGATTGAGGTTTCGAATTGTCCTAGATTCCTGGTCATCCCATAGTGTGTGTGTGTGTGTGTGTGTGTGTGTGTGTGTGTGTGTGTGTGTGTGTGTGTGTGTGTGTGTGTGTGTGTGTGTGTGTGTGTGTGTGTGTGTGTGTGTATGTGTACTGCCAATACAGTATTTTGACTTGGTTTGGGCCAATACCGTTATCAATACTGTTATTGGTTCATCCCTACACATGCCTTTTTGATAATGTTCTATTATTACGAGCTTGTTATCAAAGTATATGCTGTTATTGGTAAATGAGCTGATAGGGATTGGAGTGAGACAGAGTGTGTGGGCATATGTTAACCTAAAAGGTGCATTGTGCATGGTCTCACACTACACTGTGTGTCCACTATATCCGTATGTATTGATTCCTTTCAATTGTAGGATTCATCAAAAGCCAATCAAAAGCCTTGTATGCGCTTGTAGTCAGTCATACAAATGTCCATAATCCCTCACAATTTTACAAGTCTTGACCGGAACTGGTTAATATATAATTAATCAAAGAATTGGACACTATGATCTTGATTTGACAAGATACCAAATCTTTACGGATGCCAGATCCTGACAGAATGATTCATGTGATGTTGTTGACCAATTGCACACAGCTGTGTATTGGGGAGACGTGTGGTGACTATTTAGACTGGGCACTGTGTGCACACTGCTCCTATATGAGTTATAGATTTTGGTAAAAAGGTAGACCATGTGGAAGACACAGTAGGTCAGGTTAAAACCACATCCAGCATCTTCAACATAAGTAGATTGAGTTTATTATGTTAAGGCCCACATATAGTTAAAGGGGACATATAATGAAAACAACACTTTTCCTGGGATTTGGGGTGTTGTTTGGGGCCTCTGGTGCTCCCACACTCATACAAACTTTGAAATGAGTCTGTACATGATCTTTTGAGTGAGATATGCATTTCTGAAAGTACCCCGCCTACAGTTACCAGAAACAGCGCACTCTGAAGGGACTGAATTAGAGGGGAAAAGCGGTAGGCGAGATTTCTTTCCTAAAAGCTATTTGCAACAATCAGCTTCAAAAACATGTTTTCTGGAACTCAAACACTATGTTTACTTGTTGGGAAGACACCATAATATGTCTCCTTTAAACCAATGCAGATGCTAGATTTTAACCTGACCTCCTGTGACTTCCCCCTCTGGTACCTTCTCATGTTGAAGACACTGGATGTGGTTATAACCTCATCTCCTGTGTCTTCCACTGGTTGTACTTTCTCATGTTGAAGACGCTGGATGTGGCTATAACCTGACCTCCCATGTCTTCCAATGGTTGTACCTTCTCATGTTGAAGACGCTGGATGTGGCTATAACCTGACCTCCCATGTCTTCCAATGGTTGTACCTTCCCATGTTGAAGACGCTGGATGTGGCTATAACCTGACCTCCCATGTCTTCCAATGGTTGTACCTTCTCATGTTGAAGACGCTGGATGTGGCTATAACCTGACCTCCCATGTCTTCCAATGGTTGTACCTTCCCATGTTGAAGACGCTGGATGTGGTTCTAACCTGATCTCCCATGTCTTTCCCCTCTGGCCAGTACTTCTTCTCGGTGCGCGTCTTCCCGGGGCAGGAGCCCGGGAGCGTGTGGGTGGGATGGGTCACCTCTGACTTCCATCAGTACGACCCTTCCTTTGAGCTGCACAAGGTGCGCACGGTCACCGTCACCCTTGGAGACGAGAAGGGCAAAGTTCACGAGAGGTAAGTCCTCCCTCCTTTCTCAACACCCTAGGGCCTAGGGGTTAGCTTAGCCTGGCACAGCCACAACAGAATCGCTTTGTTTATTAGGTCTGGACAGCATGGAGTTGGCAGGGTTTCTTCAGAAAATGAAAGGCTAAAAATATCAGTTGTGAAATCCTGCAGCTCTGAATCTAATGAGACAACAAAACTGTTTTCAAAGAGTCTTGATACACAGATTTACTTAGCATTTGACGCTCCCATATAAAGTTTTTCTGTCCATCAATAACTTGTAAACCCTGTCTAAAACCTTCTTACTTCAAAGTGGATTCTTGTCATTGTGTTTTGGTTTTCAACCAGAGAAGTGCATCAGGTTCACTATATCTGTGTGTTTCTGTCTGCCAGCATAAAGCGCAGCAACTGCTACATGGTGTGGGCTGGAGAGTGCACCAGTCCAGGCCAGGGACGTAGCAACAACAACGGCTTGGAGATAGGATGTCTGGTGGACACCGCCAGCGGACTGCTCACCTTCACGGCCAACGGGAAAGAGCTCAGCACTTACTACCAGGTACACCTTCACATCCTCCTACTGTTGCTCGCATTGTTCACCACGTAACATTCTGCAGAAGTTATGAGGTAAGATGACAATTCCATGTTACACCACCAAACAAATAATTCCGATATCACTCCAAAAGTACAATATGCCAGCATTTCTATTTCAAGCTAGCCTAGTCCAGACTTTAAAATAGACAGCTCTGCTCCTCCCCTCTTCCCTTTTCCTGTTCCCTTTAAGCATGTTTCCCATAGGCTACAAGGTTGAAAGTCCCTTTCATTCATTCGATCACAGCTACCAGTTACATGGATTCCAACTGGCTGTTGATCGGCCAGAAAAAGCATACTTTTTTTTACTCTCAGATTTCTCTGCACCAACGAGGAAATCAACTTAAGTCACAGTATTCTTTTAATTAGTGTCTACAAAATAAGATGTTTTCCAGAGCATTTAACTGAATTTGTTCTATTGAACCAAAATTTGACATAACCGCGTTTCTCTCCCACAGGGATCAAACAAAAACATTAGCATTATGAATCTTTGGTATTTGTGATTGCTGTCTTATATTTATCTATAACAATTTAACAATGTAGTATTATACAATATAGCACTAGTATGCAGGGCAGTTCCACTGTGCTAGAACGGATGTAGGGTTTTTCTAAACAAAAGGGAGAAGGCTGAATGCCCTTGTGACCATGTTCACCTTCAGGTGGAGCCCAGCACCAAGCTGTTCCCTGCAGTCTTTGCTCAGGCCACTAGTCCCAACGTGTTCCAGTTTGAACTGGGTCATATAAAGGTGAGGAAACAGTCATCAACATCAGATAAAACACTATACTCTATTGACCACACACACACACACACACACACACACACACACACACACACACACACACACACACACACACACACACACACACACACACACACACACACACACACACACACACGAGACCCTTCACCTCCCCCCCTTGCCAGATTTTGACAAAACACAAATTAATAATTAGATATGACACACCCGTCCAACCCGCGAAAATAACTCTGTCTTGAATTCATACATCTAGTTTCTGTTTCTATAGTTCAAGTGTTTTCTAGGTTCATCTGGACTCGGTTGGATATCCGTCCAAACCGATATATTATGTAGAATCAAATAATCACTCTAATGTATCGTGGGAAATGAGTCAGTTAGCGGAGTCTCCAGGGGGCGTTGTTACACTGCATCACGTGACCTTAAAGCTGAGTCAGATTCATAATCATTCCCAACCCTCAGCGCTTTGAGCGCCTCCCCTCGGCTCACTAAAGCACCGCTAGCATACCGTCAACATTTCAGCATAGATTAAAGTAGAGACTGTAGTCATCGTCTCTGGGTAAATCAAACCTGTTGTTATGTTTTAACACTAATGTTGATCAGAGCCCAGCTAACAGTAGGCCGGTAGAGGGTCAGAGCCCAGCTAACAGTAGGCCGGTGTAAGTACCATATCGGCTCGGCTTCCAGATCGGCTCGGGATCCGTCGTTTTCTGATTACGTTACACAATATCATTGGCTGTACGCTTGAATGGGCGTACATTGTGATTGGCTGTACGTCGGACAGTTGTGATTGGCTGTTTTGTGGTGTAGCTCTGGCTGTAGTCATAGCAACCACGAGGCAACAGCGAGCACATGTGTGAGCGCGAGTAGGTCTATGTCTAGTTTCGGTTTGTGTTGCCAGATTGGACATATGTCCCGTTTTTCCAGCCTAACGTGATTCAAAGTAGCCAAATCAGGCTGAAAATGTGCCCAATCTGGCAACACGGACGGCTTATCTTAACAGCAAAGATGATTCCGAGGGATGTTTTGTTTTTAGAAGAAAACTATCCATACAGATAGGTTGGGAATGGTCTATGTTCAAAATGAAAGATCATTACAGGCTCTTTAATTTAAGCCATAAAAAACCTTATTGCTGTAGATAGCGTATTGTGTGACGTAATCAGCAGACGACGGACCCCGAGCCGATCTGGAAGCCGAGCCGATATGGTACTTACACCGGTAGAGGGTCGGAGCCCAGCTAACAGTAGGCCGGTAGAGGGTCGGAGCCCAGCTAACAGTAGGCCTGCAGCAGGTCAGAGCCCAGCTAACAGTAGGCCGGTAGCAGGTCAGAGCTCCCTCTTCCGGTAGGTCTTCTAATGTGGGGCTGTCCCTGGTCCAGAACGTGATGCCGGTGTCAGCCGGTCTGTTCAAGAGTGAGAAGATGAACCCGGCGCCGCAGTGCCCCCCGCGGCTCCACGTGCAGTTCCTCACCTCGGTGCTGTGGAGTCGGCTCCCCAACCACTTCCCTAAGGTGGGCTTCACATCCCTCCATGTGTTCAGGGTGCTACAGGTGCACCACACTGTAGTGTTTATGTAGTATATTATTATGTGACTTTCTTGTTTTTTTTTTACTATGCGATCGTCTTATTATTTATATTTTTGTTTAATTATCTGCCACGGTTGCGACCAATTGACTTCATAAAAGTAACTGTCTCATATCTCTATGAGAGATATGAGCTATTTAGCTTAAACATACAAACAAGGTCTGATCTAAGAGGGTTCATTGGCAAACGATGTCCGTAACCATAGATATGAGGGCTGCCTCAGTAGCTACTGGGGCGACAGCAGAGGGCATGCGGTGGAGGGCTGTCCTGGTTGGGAACACTCCTTCAGATGGAGACCAGATTCCTCACACATTAAGCCAGGTTGAAACCTTTTCCCCAGCAGCATAATCCAGCTGCAACCTGGATCTGGGAAACGAGGTCAGCATGTAACTCTCTCAGCTGGTACCATGAAGGGCAATGTCAAGTTTGCCACTAAATAATCAGTGGATACTCTCACTTACCTGTCTTGCACTCATGGTATATCCTGTCTATTATTGATTTGCCTTCAACTTGATCAATATAAATAAACACCAAAATCAATCGTCTTCAAAATTATGTTGGTTCTCCTACCCTGGCGTCTGAAGTCCACTGAGACAAGGATACTAGTATTCAAATACAAGATTGAGCTAACGGATCATTATTGTATATTTGTTCAGTATTCATTCGATTTTGTGAATCTAGGTCGTTAATCATGTCTACTCTGTTTAGTATTTAGATGTTTTCATTTCACTATGGGGCTTGACTGATTGTGTTCCAGAAATTATTCAGATGTATTGTATCAATGTATTTCTCCGGTCTGACTAATTGTGTAGTCAAGAAAACAACCAACACTCAGATTCACCAACAATATGAATAACACTTTGATATTTTACTTAACTGCTAGCCATGGTTTAAGTGGGATAATCCACTCCAAGGTAGCTTTTAAAAACGAATTCAGAACAAGCTGGCTAAAACAATGATTATTTTTCGATACCTGCACACTTCCATAGAAACTCCATGGTCTCTACCAATGAAGTGTGCAGTGATCAAACAGAAACCGCATTGAGTGTGAAACAAATCTGTAGCCTAAGAACTAAAGGCTAATCTCTTGTATCTCCTGCCCTATAGTCGGTGTTAATTAAAGGCTATCCTGTTGTGTGTCCTACCCTATAGTCAGCGTTACTTAAAGGCTATCCTGTTGTATCTCCTGCCCTATAGTATATGTTACTAAAAGGCTAACCTCTTGTATCTCCTGCCCTATAGTCTGTGTTAATTAAAGGCTATCCTGTTGTGTGTCCTACCCTGTAGTCTGTCTTAATTAAAGGTTAACCACTTGTGTCTCCTGCCCTGTAGTCTGTCTTAATTAAAGGTTAATCTCTTGTATCTCCTGCCCTGTAGTCTGTCTTAATTAAAGGCTAACCTCTTGTGTCTCCTGCCCTAGGTGTCGGTGTCCAGGGTGAACGACAGACACGGATGGCTGGTCCAGTGCAACGAGCCGCTGCAGTTCATGGCGCTTCATATCCCTGAAGAGAACAGGTACCCACAGACGTTGAAGCTCCCTCCGTGGCGCAGACTGTTGACCCAACACACTCTGAGTAGAGCTCTGGCCCCCACCCCTGTGCCCCGGCGTCCCCCAGGTCCATGGACATCCAGGAGCTGTCAGAGCACGCCGAGCTGCTGAAGTTCCACTACCACACCCTGCGGCTGTACTCGGCCGTGTGCGCCCTGGGGAACAACCGGGTGGCCCACGCCCTCTGCTCCCACGTGGACGAGGCCCAGCTGCTCCAGGCCATAGAGAACAAGTACATGCCAGGTACTGCACCTGGTCAGCCCAGCCGTCATGTCGTGTTCCACAGAGACGCCCAGCCGACACATATGTGATTTGTTGTAGTTCTTTTTTTGCCAGGGACAATGCAGAACAGGTTAAAAACATGACGGATGTGCTACAACAAGGGTTTTTAAGGACTTATTTGCAACCCCCTTCCCTAGTTATGCTTTTCTACATAAATCGTTAAAAGTCCTGGGACCTATTTGTATTTTTATTTAGTAGGTAGGGCATTTCAAATTTGTATGCCTTTTATGGTAAAGGAAGACGGAGAGGGGTTTGCATTGTGCCACACTGCAGTTACCAACACTAATTGTCTTCTACTTTCTTACAAGCTGACAAATTGCACAGAAGCAGCACATTGTGCTCAAGATCTGAGAGCAGGTGTCGTCAGGCGCCTCCCCCCAACATGTGTTTTTTCCTCCCTCAGGGTTGTTGCGTACCGGCTACTATGACCTCCTCATGGACATCCACCTGAGCAGCTACGCCACAGCCCGCCTGATGATGAACAACGAGTACATCGTGCCCATGACCGAGGAGACCAAGACCATCACGCTGTTCCCCGACCACACCAAGAAGCACGCGCTGCCGGGCATCGGCCTCAGCACCTCGCTGAGGCCCAGGATGCACTTCTCCTCCCCGAGCTTCGTCCGCCGAGCGGCCTCGCGAGGGGGCAGCAACGCACCGGCCCTGTCGTGGGACTGCTTCCAGCACAGCCCCGAGTTCCCCTTGGAGACGCTGAAGACCAAGACCATCGGCATGCTGACCGAGGCGGTGAGGGAGGGCAGCATGCACGTGAGGGACCCTGTGGGCGGGAGCAGCGAGTTCCTCTTCGTGCCCCTCATCAAGCTCTTCTACACGCTGCTCATCATGGGGGTGTTCCACAACGGAGACCTGAAGAACGTCCTGCAGCTGATCGAGCCCAACGTGTTCTCAGAGGGAGCCGGCGCCCCGGAGGAGAGGACTCCGCAGGCCTCGGCCCCGGAGGTGCCGTACGGGGCTGACGGAGCAGGAGGAGGAGGAGGAGGAGGAGGAGGAAGAGGACTGCTCCAGATGAAGCTTCCAGAGCCAGTGAAACTCCAGGTGAGACTTGGTGGGGTACTGCACACATAGAACTCAGATTATATTTTCCTCCTTCCTTGTCCTTGTCTGAAGGAGCCAAGTTAAAGCCCCCTAGGTGACTTTAACTGGGCTCCTCCAGACAAGAACGCAGGGTAGGGGTGTTAGAAGACCGGTTTACTGTAAAAGCTGGTGGACCCTGATACATGACCTGGTGCTCCATGTTGCCATGTAGTAGAACTCTCCTGTGTGCGTGTGTCGTGATGGCTGGTTCTATTTCATTCCTACTGACTGCCTGAGGCAGTGCTTTAGAACTGGATGCATCCCTCTCGGGCACGCACAGGTCGAGTGTGTATACCAACTTAGTCACGTAGTGGTCCTCGATTATGTTGGGTGCTATCCGCCCAATAGCATAAAGGCCCCCCTCATCCTGAAGTTTGCACCTTCTCACTTCTCGCAGAATTTCCCGTTACAGGTGAAACGTAAACAAACCATCCCGAAAGAAATAGTTTGAATAACTGGTGGCTCTTCGCAACAGAAGCCTCACAACCAGAAGGTTGGCATTGCCGTCCGTCAGATATTAGTCAGATAAAAGGACGAGCTAATATCAGAATATCTATTCCGAGTTAATTCAGTACGCTCCTGACAAAATTCTGCCCTATCAGGGCATCTCTTCCCTGATTGATTGGGGGATCCATCTTACCTGTCAATCACAGGTGTGTGAGGGACACTTTTTAATGGTGAAGAAATGTGTCGAGGGGGCGGGGACAGACGGGAGGTTCTTTGGGTTATTTAGTTTCAAAATCGTTCTCTTTTTGCAGCCCTGAACTCTTGAGGACAGCAGCACTAAATGCTCCAGAGGTTATTTATTCACAAGCTATTTACCTTGTCCTTCAGATGTGCCGCCTGCTGCAGTACCTGTGTGACTGCCAGGTTCGTCACCGCATTGAGGCCGTGGTGGCCTTCTCCGACGACTTCGTAGCCTGCCTCCAGGCCAACCAGAAGTTCCGCTACAACGAGGTGATGCAGGCGCTCAACATGTCCGCCGCGCTCACTGCCAAGAAGACGAAGGAGTTCCGCTCCCCACCACAGGAACAGGTAGGGGCCAGAAGGGACAGTAGGAAACAGGGTTTGTTGCTGCTAATATCTATTCACAATCTGGACAACACATGTGTTACCATGTGCGGTGGATAACAACATTTGGCCTTGTTAATTGAAATGTTGAAGGACTGTACCGGTCTGGGTGATCAAAGCACCTTAACAGTATATCATGGCTTCATAACCAATAAAATGTGTCCAAAGGGACTTTGCTGTACCAATTCTGCCCAGGAGCATTTAGAGCTTTTGCCGGGAGCATGAAAAATACCAATTGAATGAACTTGACCGTATATTTAGTGCAAATATTAACATGAGTTCTGAATAAGCATAATAATTTAAAATATTTAAATTTTAAGAAATTCTGCCCCATTTCTTCAGAAGCGACGTTCAGAAATAGGTACCAAAGACCAAGAAAACGATTTGAGTGCAAATCTTACAGTCCTCCTTTCCATAAATCAATAAAATCTAAGTGATATTGAACATCGTCATTAAAGCTCTAATGAATGAATCATGTCTCGTTTACTATTTAAGTGGTTTGCAACGGAAGGCTGTAACACACAATGGTTTACCCACAGAGCCCCAGAAGGACTGTTGTTTGTGTTTACTTTGGTCTCTGTAGATTGGCGGTGATGAGGTGTGGTCTACCTCAGAGAATATTGAGGTTGAAGTTTAGAGTGGTTGACTCTAAACTTCAAGTAATAGATGACTGATAGATCCACAACATGCACCCCACAGATAAACCCACACGTGTATCTCCAGCCACGTCACCTCACCGATAAACCATCAGGGGTCAGCCATCAGGTGCTGTGTGGCCACAACATAGAAAAGGAAGCCTTGAAGAACATAACCAGTGGTGACATCTGGAGTAATCAGTTATTCTAGAGCTTCCGCAAAAATGTAATGACGCATATTATCATCAATAGTAATTTCATGATTATTTTTGTAGGATAAGGAAAATTGTCTAATACAAATACATTAACTTAACTGTGAAAAAATATAATATTCACGTCATTATACATAAAGTTTTTTTATTTGTTGTAATTAATTATGAAATTTTTAACATTTCAGCGTTCAAATATCTAAAAACAAATAGACCTATGTTATTTATTTTTTGAGTTGCGTATTTACATTATCCTAATTGTTTCCAACAATGTTCGAACCCGAATCAATCCTTAGTTTTATTCAACGCTCTGTTTCATGTGCTCGCATGTCAATGCGGTCAAATGCCCTTTACCCACTGACAGCCAGGGAAACACGCAAAACAATGATCAATATCCTATCTCAACAGCCATCTAACCCTAACCCTGTTACTACAATGAAATCCTTCAACAAGTTGCTCATGACAGTATCTGTATTATATACAGTCTAATTTAAGTGGATGGAAGCTGTGTTACATACGTCTATGTGCGTTACACCATCCCTAGAGCTCCACTGGCCAAACAGTTATTAACCTGCTCTTCACTGTTGTAGAGCAGGTAAAGAACTCTATCTCTATAGTGGATACTAGATAGAGAAGGGTACTTTGTACTTCGCCTGATGTGGAGAAATACTGACCAAACGATGGCTCAATAGAGAGGAGGGCTGCTGCCCGTCTCCTGGGCATGTTAACAACGCGAGACTCGCTCCCAGCATATCGGTCGGGTACTAACGGGATGTGTGTCTGTGGTTCAGTTGTAAAGGATACTGACGGGATGTGTGTCTGTGGTTCAGGTGTAAAGGATACTGACGGGATGTGTGTCTCTGCTACAGTTGTAAAGGATACTGAGGGGATGTGTGTCTGTGGTTCAGTTGTAAAGGATACTGACGGGATGTGTGTCTCTCCAGATAAACATGCTGCTGAACTTCAAGGATGAGAAGCACGAGTGTCCCTGTCCAGAGGGCATCAGGGAGCAGCTGATGGCCTTCCATGAAGACCTCATGATCCACTGCGGTACCAACCCATTTTTACTGAAGACACGGTTTCATCTCATCCAACTCTTGACTGAATGTATCCCGTTGCGTTCGTGTTGTAACACATGAATCATAATACTTAACCACGAGGACAGGGTGTGAGTGAGGTTTATTACAAGAATATGTATAATTGGGGAAGTAGTGTTGTAGTTGTATACCCCTTGCTTCACTGATCACCAGCGCGCTGCGCAGCGCTATGTCGAGATAAAACACGCTCAACTCTAATCAATGAGAGCATGTACACTGAACTCTGATCACTGAGAGCATGTACACTGAACTCTGATCAATGAGAGCATGTACAATGAACTGTGATCACTGAGAGCATGTACACTGAACTCTGATCAATGAGAGCATGTACACTGAACTCTGATCAATGAGAGCATGTACACTGAAATCTGATCACTGAGAGCATGTACACTGAACTCTGATCAATGAGAGCATGTACACTGAACTCTGATCACTGAGTGCATGGATACTGAACTCTGATCAATGAGAGCATGTACACTGAACTCTGATCACTGAGAGCATGTACACTGAACTCTGATCAGTGAGAGCATGGATACTGAACTCTGATCAATGAGAGCATGGATACTGAACTCTGATCAATGAGAGCATGTACACTCAGTACTAAACAATGCAGCTGCCAGAGCAGGCATCTGACGCGAAGCAGACACACGACCCCTAGCAGCAAAACGCTAAGATAGACCTTGCGACACATCAAAGCGACCACCTAAAAGAGAATCAATGCATAAACATGCATTTGTTTCTTACTTACTATCTGGCAGTGAGAGTCAAGAGGAGGAGCTAAATTGACTATCAAAATGCGGTTTTGAACGTATGCACAACTGAGGCGCCACAGACGTCACAAGCCAGGCTATGCAACACTTTCATGCTCAATGTTGTTAATCTTGAACTCCAATAAATAACTTCTTGTTCCGCCGGAAGATGATGTGTGCTAAAGTTCTGAGATGTCCGCAGGCATAGAGATTGACGAGGACAAAGGAAACGACTGCGACGGTGACTGCACCTTCCGCGGCCGTCTGATGTCGCTGGTGGAGAAGGTGGCCAACCTCAAGAGGAAGTCCGATGAGCTGCCCAAGAAAAAGAAGGACAAGAAGCCCAGTAAGAGCAACCCAAAGTCTTCTTTAGTTCCACTGGTTTTAGTCCATTTGGCCTTTGCTTACACACTCAATTTCAAACTTCTTCTTGTCTAATGCAGTACTACTGTAAATACTGTACTTCTTGATTCCCAAAACCAGTACGGTGCTTTACCTTGTCTCCTCCTCCTCCTCTCTTGGTCCAGGCACCCTCCAGCAGCTGATCTCTGACACAATGGTCCGCTGGGCTCAGGAGTCGGTCATCGAGGACCCTGAGCTCGTCAGAGCCATGTTCGTCCTGCTTCACCGGCAGTATGACGGCATCGGAGGGCAGGTGGGTGTGTATGTGTGTGTTCCTCAAAACCTGTCTCTCTAACTCTGTACATTGTGACGTCTGTGTCTCTCTAACTCTGTACATGGTGAGTGTTGTGTCTCTCTTACTCTGTACATGGTGAGCTCTGTGTCTCTCTAACTCTGTATATGGTGAGTGCTGTGTGTCCCACTGCCTTTCCTTATGTCTCTCCAGGTACGAGCGCTCCCCAAGACCTACACCATCAACGCTGTGTCGGTGGAGGACACCATCAAGCTGCTGGCGGCACTGGGCCAGATACGCTCACTGCTCAGTGTCCGCATGGGGAAGGAGGAGGAGAAGCTGATGATCAGAGGACTAGGGTGAGAGGAGGGTGAGACTAGGGTGACTAAGGCTAGGGTGAGAGGAGGGTGACTAAGGCTAGGGTGAGACTAGGGTGAGCCTCAGCTTTGTCGATTTGAGGCATCATCCGTATGCTAGATTGTTTTAGGCATGAGTCACAGGGACAAAGGTCAAGCTGTGTACAGATGGAAGGGTTCATGAGGTAACAACAGAGTAGTATAGCTGGAATAGTACCAGGGTCTACTCCATGGTAAAAGACCTGCACACATGCGCACACAAAAGGCTCTGCACTTTATTAGACATGGACACTTATATATATATTATATATATATATATATATATATATATATATATATATATATATAAATGTTTTTAAATATATATTTATATATATGAGCAACAACCTCCATGTCTAATACAAGTCAACCAAAGTTATCCTCTTAGGCAAATATTTTTTGCTCTCTACCACATAACAATTATTTACCTGATGCTTTTATCTAAAGCTCTACCATGAAGATGGTACCCAGGAATGGATATTTTACAAAGTTATATTTTGGAGTTTTCTCTAGGTGATGGAAGATGTAGAGGGAACAGTATCAGTATTTTGTAAAGTCCCCCCTTGTAGTGAGGGAGTAGCGAGCAATCTGGCCATCTCAGAGCGTACCAAACAGGCTGTAAGGTCTGACCACGTCCAGGATGTAGGCTAGGCCAGAGCCATTATGGCGTCTCAGAGCGTACCAAACAGGCTGTATGGTCTGACCACGTCAAGTCGGGCTGTTGCTTCGAGGCATTTCACACAATAATTCAAGAAGTTGCAACACAGTGTTGAAGTGGATTGTGGAAAAAATACAGAAGAAATTACTAACTCTTCATTAAAACTTTTCGAACTTCTATCCAAGGCAACAGGGAAAAATATATATATTAAATTAAAGGCTCTGTAGTCGTTGGATAGAAATGGCATCAGTCATAAGTGAGTGAAATGTGCTGTGAAAATATCAATTTTAGTTGATTGCCCCTGCCTCTGTATGACACTCGATTTTAGTCGCTTAATTTCTGACCAATCAGGCGTATCCATTCTGCCTGGTCAGCACAAATGTTGTGTGAATGCAACACTTCTCAGGGGCGGAGAGACGTAGGAAAGGGGCCGCAGAGAGGGTGGGGACCGGGTTCCTCTGTGTTCTACCCTCACTGTACAAGTGTCGAACCTTTAAAGAGCGGTTCCTGTTCCTGACACTCTTCTCCTGTCCTCCAGGGACATCATGAACAACAAGGTCTTCTACCAGCACCCCAACCTGATGCGGGCGCTGGGCATGCACGAGACGGTCATGGAGGTCATGGTCAACGTGCTGAGTGGGGGAGAGTCCAAGGTACATACACTGGTTACACTCTGCAGTGTAACATAATGGGGGGAAGTCCAAGGTATCTGGTACTGGTTACAATGTCCTATTGCAGTCAAATCATTGTATGTTACAGCATGTAATTCAAAGTGATGTATGTTCAATCATACAGTTTTTTTAGGGTTAGGGGTTAAGGGTAAGATTAGTCTTGAAAGCTAGTTACTCAATAATTAGGCCTAAATGCTGCTAAAGGTTGGTAGATTGCATGGTTGTTATTACACTGGAGCAAGGAGAATATAATGTAAAGTCTCACCATTTCTACTCTCTATATTTTTTTTAACAGGCAATCAACTTTCTATACAATATACTCTCTCTACATTCTTCATGAAAGGAAATCACTTTTCTATACATAATATACTCTCTATTTTCTGCAAAACAGCAAATTACCCTCTCTCTCACTCTCTCCTTCATTTTTATGACAGCAAATCACCTTCCTATATTTAACATACTCTCTCTTTAAAACTCATGACAGGAAATCACGTTTCCCAAGATGGTGGCAAACTGCTGCCGCTTCCTGTGCTACTTCTGCCGGATCAGCCGTCAGAACCAAAAGGCCATGTTCGACCACCTCAGCTACCTCCTGGAGAACAGCAGCGTGGGCCTAGGTGGGTTGTTTTGGACAAGAAGAGGTGTGGTGTGTTTTCACGCTGTTGAACTGGGCTTTAAAGACGATAGGATTCTAGAGTTGTAAAGTGAGAGATTTTGAAACTAGGCGACCATCCCCTCCCTATCTGCTCCCTCCCTCCCTAGGTGTAATACTCATTCACTCATCTGTAATTGACAGGTGAGATGGATCCCCCAAACCAATTAGGGAAGAGATGCTATAAGAACACACTAATAGAAGATATGTATATATGACAAATATTTTTGAAGGAAAGATGTTCCACCTAATGCAGTACTGTGCCTCGGCTCTCAGGTGAGCTGCAAAGCAATGGCCGAATGTCATGCTCAGCTTGCTATAATCGGCATACGAACTCTCAACCTAAGGATCACCTGTACAAGGCATTATCCCATTGAGCCACTGATAAACCTGAACTGCAGCCTCATTCACATGGTCAAAATGTATATTGATAAGCATACAACATCCAGAAACCTCAAAGCACACATTTCTCAAGTGAATTAAGGGCTTTCTTAAAAGCATATACCTGAAAAATCTTTGAAATTCTGGGGAAATTAATCCATTGTAGTCAAGAACACTTACGGAAGAAATATGAATATACCATATGGTTAAGTTCCCCTAATGCCATACTGTGTCTTGGCAGACCGATTCTTGGAAACCAATGAGCCGGAAGGTTGATTGCCTGATGAATTTCAGGTGCTGTTCAATGTTGTGTTTCTTAAATGAGTGGCAATGACAGAATGTCATGTTCGGCTTGTTCATAATGCTCTAATCAGGATTCGAACTCTCAACCTAAGGATCACCAGTACACAGCATTATCCCTTTGAGCCACTGACATTACTGACATTACTGAGCCACTGACATTACCGAACTACGTGAAGCGAGCCTCATTCACATGGTGAAAATGTCGCTTGATAAGCAGACAACATCAAGAAAACTCCAAGCACACATTTCACAAGAGAATTAAGGGTTCTCAAAACAGATCTGAAAATTTGCACTGTTAATGGTAGCCACCAAATGATAGCCTTATGGTAGTTACACAACAAAATGGTCATATAGGCAAAATGGGATGAGACTGGACGCTTTTCTATGAAGTTGTGGGGAAAGTAAACATTTTTAGAGCAGAAGACTAGGGTGAAAAAGATGCATCTGATTTTAGAGATTAATATCATGACATTTTGAGTCCAGGTCAATCTCGTAAGGAGAAATAAGGCTAGTTCATAATTTCTTTAAATAGTGCCACCTTTGGGTGCAGTACCACAATTTGGGTTTATTAGTAGTGGGGGGTATTGGTATCAACCTAATAATAGTCGTATGTTTTTTTATACAGTAACGAAATGGTCAAATAAGAAAAATTGGCTAACTGCTCCAACTTTATCGGCCAATATTTCTCAAATGGAACTAAGTAAAATAAATTCGGTCCGTGGATTTTTGTGAGGCTAGGTTTAAAGATTTTATGTGGCGATTTTGGTGAATTTTTGATTATTTTTGTAGCCTGTGATTATTTTTATCATGTTTAGCTTTAATATGAAATTGTGGGAAAAGTATATATATTTTCAGGGCATAAGACCCCGATTTTGTGAGGAGAAATAAACCTAATTCATGATTTTTTACAATAGCGCCATCTTTGGGTGCGGTACCACAAATTTGGGTTTATGGGTAGAGGGGGTAATTGGTAACCATACCTGAACATTTCAACAGTTGGTGACTTACGGTATAGGCTGCAATATGACTTTTACAGAATTTGAGGGAAAAAAAACGTTACAGAAACAATAGGGGCCCCTAATTATGTCATACAGAGGCAGGCGTTGTCAACTCAGTAAAGATGATGGAGGGCTTTGCCATTTCAGAGGACCGTTTGTACTCTCTTCACTCTTGCTGGTTCTGAATAGAACTCAAGCTAATACAAATTATTTTTATATATTTTAGGGCATTGAGCAGAGGCTTTTGTCCAACACGACTTACAACCATTCATACACACATTTACACACCGACGGTGGAGTCGACGATGCAAGGCGACAACCAGCTCGTCGAGAGCAGTTAGGGTCGGGGGCCTTGCTCAGGGACACCTCAACACTCTGTTCTGAGAAATGCCTTCCATGCATAGTTGTGTTCAACTTTATTGTGTTAATCAGTTTCTTTCATATTAAAGTAGTTGTGATTGCTACACTTTCCTTGGAAAAGTGTAGCTTGAGTGTGTAGCTTCAGCTTCAGTTACTTGAATTGGAGCTATGGTACTTCTGGTGATGGTGTGGTGGTCAGGGTCCTTTTTCAGCCTGCAGTAACCATGGTTACTCCCTCCAGTGTCCCCATCGATGAGGGGCTCCACCCCTCTGGTTCAGCCCTCAGTAACCATGGTTACTGTCTCCCTCCAGCGTCCCCATCGATGAGGGGCTCTACCCCTCTGGACGTGGCGGCGGCGTCGGTCATGGACAACAACGAGCTGGCCCTGGCTCTGAGGGAGCCCGACCTGGAGAAGGTACACAGACAGACAGACAGACAGACAGACAGACAGACAGACAGACAGACAGACAGACAGACAGACAGACAGACAGACAGACAGACAGACAGACAGACAGACAGACAGACAGACAGATCTTACATTATAGAAACACATTAAGTGCACACATTGGTTGCTACCTATCTAATCGTCTTGCAGGGCCATGATTTCCAAAGAGAGATTCTGGGACACAGTGCTGATTAACTGTCCTGTAGCAACTAGAACAGGCCTTGATGATGTGAGCAATCACAGGCCATACTGTTAACGGTCTTGCAACAGACCCGTGCTTGGAAAAACAATTGCTCGGCAGTCTCCGAAAAAAAGGTATACCAGCAAACTGAATAAACCCAGAGTGAGGGCCTCAAACAATAATGGACCCGGGAAATTCGTGCTGAGGTAAATTCAGACCTGTTTTTTGCCCGGGCCATAACGAGCGTAGAGAGACCAAGGATCTGAGAAAGGAAGGTTATTTTATTGACCGGCAAAATTGTAATTGCTAGTAAAAATACTACAGCTAAACGTTTATCATGTTAGTTACAACATAAATGGAAATCAAAATAACAGTAAGACCTTTCGTGACTATTACGGTCTCGCTTCAAAAGATGCTCAATGGCCATCTTAAATAAGTCAAACCTTTACGCTACACATAGTGAACATTGTGAACATTGATCTTCAGCATTGGCCTTTCCTCTGCTCTGACTCCATCATTTCCTCTGCTCCGACTCCATTGGGTGGGGCTGTTGAAAGTTTTTTTCCCCTTATTCCTGCTCTTGTACTCTGATTCTCGTGTTCTCCCTCATGGTCTCTGGTGATCACTTGTTTTTAAACATCACGATAAACAGACCCAGGAACAGCAGTTGCATAATGTGACCCGACTCTGACCCGATTGATGATTGATAAGACCTGGACCCTGACCCGTACGGGGTCCCGGGGCGAGTCTCAGGATCCTAGCTAGACCCCTCAAGACCTTTAATCCGATGTTAAGAGGGGTCCCATGGTGATGGAGCGCATATTACCTAACCCCCTACCGTCTTTCCCAGGTGGTTCAGTATTTGGCAGGATGTGGGCTCCAGAGCTGTGCCATGCTGGTCTCCAAGGGATACCCCGATATCGGCTGGAACCCTGTCGAAGGAGAACGCTACCTGGACTTCCTGCGCTTTGCTGTCTTCTGCAATGGTTCTTATTATTTTTATTGACGTTATACTAATGAGTAACTATGATCAGATCCTGTAGTGTTTAAGGTAGTGAGTAGAACTGTAGAACACAGAAACATAGTGTCTGTGACGTCACCATGGGTGACGTCACAGACACTATGTTTCTGTGTTCTACATACTATGACCCTTCTACTGAGGGTCACCGTTGTTTGAGATTTCTGCCACTTTCAGCCAAAATGATCCATATTTGGCACATTGAATGGTAGCCTCATAGTAGATGATGCCCTTAACTTGACATTTAATCCTTAATAACCTTAATTTAAATATAATTGTCAACCAGGACCTCAGAAATGATATGAAGAAGAACCAGCCACTGATATCCTAACCAAAAAAACAACAGTTTGGCTTTGTATTACGATGATTCCATGTTATCTGTTGATTTGGAATGCTGTCCTCTCTGCCCCCCCTGCCTCAAACACCCTAAAGACTGCAAGAGGGAATTCATGTTAGTCCCTTCTGAATAAGCTTCACAGACAGACTGCATCATGGCTGCCCGTGGGAACAGACATGCTCTGAAGATGTCCTGCTTAAGTTGACATCTTGTCGCCCCTGTAGGAGAGAGTGTGGAGGAGAACGCCAACGTGGTGGTGCGGCTGCTGATTCGTCGGCCTGAGTGCTTTGGCCCCGCCCTTAGAGGCGAGGGTGGTAACGGGTTGCTGGCAGCCATGGAGGAAGCCATCCACATCTCGGCCAACGCCTGCAGAGACCGCCCCTCCTCGCCCGCATCCGAGAGCACCAAGTCCCTGTGAGATACCATCAACTCTCCTTCTGTGTTCTTAAATGCTCCTGATTCTCATTCTTTTTAGCAACATAACAACATGTTTAAACCACATTTTAGCAGAAAGTCTATATTCTTGTAGTTCTCCTGCTGGTCTAGGTGCTGAGCCCGTACAGCAGTCTGTACAGGGCATTCTGGGTACTGGGCGTTCTGGGTACTGGGTGTGTCCGTGTGCTCACGTGTCCCTTTGTCCCCCCCCGGCCCCCACACAGCAGTGAGGACGAGGAGGACGACACCATCCACATGGGCAACGCCGTCATGACCTTCTACGCCGCGCTCATCGACCTGCTGGGCCGCTGCGCGCCTGAGATGCACGTAAATATGAGGGGCCGCCTGGGACAGAATTCATACTTGGTCTTACACACACTATTATACTCTCTCACATACACTATTATACTCTCTCACATACACTTATATACTCCCTCACATACACTACTATTCTCTCTCACATACACTACTATTCTCTCTCACATACACGACTATACACTCTCATACTTACATGTAAAAGGAGTTTAATAGTTTGAATGAAACGGAAGTGAGTTTGAATGAAACGGAAGTGAGTTTGAATGAAACGGAAGTGAGTTTGAATGAAACGGACGTGAGTTTGAATGAAACGGAAGTGAGTTTGATTCCTCGGTTCCTGATGGGGTGGGCCGCCTGTCAATCATAGTGGCACTGGCCCACATTGGTCCCTATGTGCCTATCTGCGCCCGCCGCCTATATTATCTAGTGGGCTTACTGCTTTGAAAGTAAAGCTAGCACCACCAACTCAAGACGTACAGTAGGTCCACAGCAGAAGCGAGTTGTTGTACGACCCAACCCTTTTTCAGTTCAGAGATCGAAACGCCATAGTGGTTTGGATACCAAGTGATGATAAGCGGGAGTATTTATACATCTAGAACGTTCGTATTTAAGCGGGAATCATTTTCATTTGCTCTACATGCCACCAATCTAACCAACTAATCGCGTGTAGCATGCTTTAAACAAAACCCAAAAAGTTTTTGAAATCGTCACATAAACAAACTAATCGACAAGACGAGGGATAAATGACAAGGGATATATCTCTTCTGTCTTTTATCCCTCTATTCCCCACTATTCACGGAGCCTGAGGTGAATAATTGTTAATTAAATAGTCTAGATAGATAGATAGCCTAATCAAGTCTTTATTAATACCAAACTACACAAATCGTCGGGAATCCATTTAGGTGGTTCGGCCCACACAGGACAGTAGCCTACAAGACCACACAGAACAAGTCTGACTGGACACACACACAATACATCACATTAAAACTAGACACGCGTTGATAGATAGATAGATAGATAGACAGATAGGCCTAGATAGATAGATATGTTCCGTTATTTGCCTTGCGGAGCCAACCAGTCCCGTGCACGTATGCAAATTAGCCATGTGCGCCAATGTCTATTTGTTTTGAGTGCGACGAATGAGTGCAGATCATGATTTGCTGATGCAGATCAGTGAAACATATTTTAACTAGCCTACTACAGCACGCAGGGGTTTTTGTTCTCGGTTGTAATTAGCCTACATTTTAGGAGTGTTTTTATATTGGGGGGAATCACTGTCCTACTTGTTGTCGAAGCACTTTATCCAACAAGCTAAACCGTCTCGGCAATATGGCCAAAGTGTATGGGAGTTCACTCTTTGATATGGCTGTCTGTACTAAAAGCATACGGCTCCTTTAAATGCGTCTGCATAATTGAATTGTATGTCATGAGCGACTTGAGCGACCAAAGCGAACAGAAATATTCGCAGCGAAACTTTGTGAGCGACCAAAGCGTCTGGTCGCTCCTGGTGTGGACGTACGGTTAAAAAGGAACAATTAAATCAAGCAGCAGAAACAACCGTGGCAAAAAGATGTCAGTGGTATTTCTTCTTATTTACTTTATTTTCCACGGTCACTTTTTGTTTGTGGAGGTAAATGATAATGAAGAAACCCTACCGTTTCATTCAAACTCACTTCCGTTTCATTCAAACTCACTTCCGTTTCATTCAAACTCACTTCCGTTTCATTCAAACTCTCTTACACATACTACTATACTCTCTTACATACACTACTATACTCTCTTACACATACTACTATACTCTCTTACATACACTACTACACTCTCTTACATACACTACTATACTCTCTTACATACACTACTATACTCTCTTACATACACTACTATACTCTCTTACATACACTACTATACTCTCTTACACATACTACTATACTCTCTTACATACACTACTATACTCTCTTACATACACTACTATACTCTCTTACACATACTACTATACTCTCTTACATACACTACTATACTCTCTTACATACACTACTATACTCTCTTACACATACTACTATACTCTCTTACATACACTACTATACTCTCACATACACTACTATACTCTCTTACATACACTACTATACTCTCTTACATACACTACTATACTCTCTCACATACACGACTATACACACTCATACTTACATGTAAAAGGAGTTTAATAGTGTGTGTGTATGAGTATAGTGGTGTATATGCGAGATTATAATAGTGTGTGTAAGACCAAGTATGAATTCTGTCCCAGGCGGCCCCTCATACGTAAAGGCTTACACGCTCGCACACGCACGCACGCACACACGCACGCAAACTTACACACATGTGTCACATATGGATAATAACTGTTGGAGAAGCGATAACATTGCAACCAAATCAAAAGACACTTTTGGACAAAGAGGGTCCAGAGCGACTGTCAGGGTGCACAGGGCAGTGAGATAGCGAGCTGAATACACGTTCATGGAGAACCCAACCACAAGAACAATCTGGTTCCAGGAAACAGACCCAATACATTAGGATCAGGAAACAGACCCAATACTTTAGAATCAGGAAACAAACCCAACAGAACCCTTTACTTTCAATGAACAGAAGGATACAAACCAACTAGCTGAGCCCACTGTTTCTCCTTCATATTTGTGACTAATTCAAGTTGTACTTTGCTATCTCTTCACATTTGTAATGTTTTTTATTTTATAATCTAGGTCCACTAAAAACATAAGCGTGTTGCATTCTGAGATGATGGTGAGAGAAGGTACACTTTCCTAATCCACGATGTTTCCTTTCTGTGATGATTTCTGCCAGTTGATCCATGCTGGCAAAGGAGAGGCGGTCCGCATCAGAGCCATCCTCAGGTCTCTGATCCCCATCCAGGACTTGGAGGGAGTCATCAGCATCCCCTTCTCCATGCCCACTCTAGCCACTGGTATGTAGAGGACTTGCATGGGCGCTGGTGGTAGACAGACGGGCAGGACTTGTGGACGCCCCAAACACGATTTGGCTTTAACTCGATTTGCCCCCAGGACCGCCTTGCTGAGCGCCCGACCCCCAACCTGCTGTTTAAAAATACAAACCAACCTTTTGTTCTTCAAGTTGATTCATTTTATCTCTATCTAGGCTGTCTTGGTTGTTGGTTGTCCCAATCTTGTTGCTCTGATACCAGAACACAGATCACATGGATGGCACCGTACCTTATTTCACTGCCTCTCCGAGTGTTTCCCAAACTCCCCTTCCCTGGGACTTGTCTACCCCTTCAACATTTCTTTAAAATGATGGACAACAGGATCACCACTTTTTAAACAGCCATAAACCATCACAGACGGGGCATTTGTTGATGTGTTGGGGCCTTATTTTATATCACATAAAGCGAACTACACACATACCAAATATTATGTTAGAAAAATGTATATAAAATATGCATCTCAAATGATCTGCTTAATGCATATTTATAACCCTTAATAACATACTAAGTAGTAAATAACTAACCTATGTTGTCAATCCCTTTAACTGTTTTAACTAATGTGTTTTGTCGAGAACTACATGGGAACAACGACTCCAATTGATTTATTGAAGTGCTATTAACCAAATTTTAATCGTAACCTATATAAGCAACATTTGGTATGGTATGGATTTTGAATTGTATTTAGCCCATTTTAACTGATTTGCATTTAGGTCAAAGAAACATGTTCAGTATATCCGCAAGATTGACCCAAGCATCACTAAACGTCACTAGACAGAATCATCTATATATGTCTACCATCCTGTCTTAAACGTTTGGATCGTGTTCTTCTACCCCGATGATCTTATACTGGGTGTGAAGACGGATCCGTGGTGGAGCCAGACATGTCGGCAGGGTTCTGCCCGGACCATAAGGCGGCCATGGTCCTGTTCCTGGACCGGGTCTACGGCATCGAGGACCAGAACTTCCTCTTACACCTTCTGGAGGTTGGCTTTCTACCAGACCTCCGAGCCGCAGCCTCACTGGACACTGTAAGTGGTACCAGTCCTCAATGTCTTGTTTCTCCATCAAAAAGATTAAAATATATACTGGGAAGACATACTCTTGTCTGTCATACTGTATTAATTAAGCAAATTCATCCTTCCATCACCATCATCCCTATCATCTTTATGTTTCTTCAGTCTGTGAATTTTCAAAGTTTGAATCCAAACACAGGCTTAAGTTGAACAAAAGAAAATCCTTTTTTATGCAGAATTTGTTTCCAGAGCAAAGCAGAAAAACAGGCCAACCAAACAAAAGGCTTCATAACCACTTACAAATGTAAACGTAGCTAAGCTTACTCTCAAGCAAGCAAGAAAAGACTCCAAACAAACAGAGAGGAATAACACGATTAAACTGAGGGCTATAGAGCATGTGGAGACGAGGAACTGAACGCCGCATGTAGGGAGCGAGCAACGATGATCAGGGGTAGGAAAAAGACTAAGTGAGGATATATATAACAAAAATAAATAAAACAGTTAATCCGTGCCTTAGTTTTTCCTTCCCTCCATCTGCTGTCCCCTCTCTCCCTGCAGGCGGTTCTCAGTGCCACGGACATGGCTCTGGCCCTCAACAGGTACCTGTGCGCAGCTGTGCTGCCCCTGCTGACTAAGTGCGCACCGCTGTTTGCCGGCACGGAGCCGTACGCCTCGCTGATCGACTCCCTGCTCCACACCGTGTACCGGCTGTCCAAGGGCTGCTGCCTCACCAAGGCCCAGAGAGACGCCATCGAGGACTGCCTCTTGGCTGTGTGCGGGTGAGGAGGCGCAGAGCATTGAAGGGTCAGAACAGGATCTCAGGGCTTGATAGCAACAGGTTGATATGAGGATTGAACATGTGTATTTCTGCCCGCTCTAAGCTAGCTTTGGGTCTCTGTGCTCCCGATGTGCAGGAAGCTGCGTCCCTCCATGATGCAGCACCTCCTAAGGAGGCTGGTGTTTGACGTCCCGCTCCTGAACGAGCACACCAAGATGCCGCTCAAAGTAAGGTCTTCCACAGTGGCCGAGCCTCGTCGTGTGTTTATAAGCTACACCCATAAACACATGTCATGATCAGTGTGGCACATTCTCAGCACTGCCCCATCGAAACACTGTTGTGGTGGAATTGAAGTTTGCGCTTATTAGTGACGTGAACTTTACCACTCTGATAAATAACCCTCTGAAACTATCTTTAAAGGTTCTTGCCGGTCTGCTAAATCCCAAGGTTAATTGTTGACTTGTCTATGTTGAGATGTAAATCGGCCATGATATCCACTTCCACTACGCCCCTTTCGCAGTAACGCTTGTTTCGACATTGGGCCGTTGTTAAGCCATTGACATCCATTCTACTCAAAATGAGTGTTTATCAGCTCCAATAGCTGCATCTTTGTTTCGTACAATATAAGTAAGTATCACAGCAGGATTACAGCATCATAGTCTAGAGATAACTATTAGTTAGCCTTAATATAAAAAATGGGTTGAAGAATCGTTCAGGAGTTTACAGAAACAGTATTTACAAGGGAACAATAACAACCAGTTGTTTATATTGTTATTTGACCTAACACTGAGTTGTACATAATGTTGTGATGTTCCGCCTCCAGTTGCTGACCAACCACTACGAGCGGTGTTGGAAGTACTACTGCCTTGCTGTTGGGTGGGGCGGCTTCGGGGTGGCCTCCGACGAGGAGCTGCACCTCTCCAGGAAACTCTTCTGGGGCATCTTCGATGCTCTGTCACGCAAGGTCAGCCAGCTGGTCGCACCTGGTGGATTCTTCTGTTGTTCGCTGTCCTACGTTTCCCGGCTGACGTTGGAAGTATTTATAACTTATTATAGAGAAGGTGTTTGCTTTCTATTTGACCAGCTGCTGTCGTGGATAAAACCCATGGTCTAATGCTCGAACAAATTACGAGATGTCGAGAAGGACTAGGGTTGAATGATCAAGTCTTTATTGCGACTGCAGAGAGTAACGACATCAGTTGGTTTGCAAAGAACTGGGCTATTCGGCCCGGGATCTCTGAGGTAACTACAGCTCTGTGATTTCCAAGACCAATCACAGAGCATCTAAAATCTATGGGCCCTCCCCCTTCCCAATTACTATTTATCTTTTACTTCCCACATGGATGCCGACAATCATACATTCAAGCATTAGATACAAAGAGTTCGATATTAAACATTAATAATATGAAATTTACATATTATGCATTACAGTTATATGAGGTTTGTAATAGTTAATGCCACTTTATTTGTCTGTGGCATACAGTCATAATCCTAAAGTTGGTAATGTCTGATTTTAACCGGTGTATGGATTAGTTACCTTGACTTTGACTACAGAATATACATTCTAAAACCACAGACGAGAACCCATAGGGGGTAACAGATGTCTCTGTAAGGGGCCATTTACATGAGGCGTCGGGGGTTCATCGGAATGGAGACATTTGTTTGACACAGGAAGGCCAGGCAATATCAATAGTGTTTAACATTTGGCTCCATTATAAATATATTTACCTTATATTCTTGTCTAATTTATAATTAAAGTTAACCTTACTTATACTTGTATCGAAGTGAACTGAGAGATAGACAGATGCCATTGACTACTGAGGGATGTCTGTATGATCCTCTGAGGTGTTGACTAACAATGAAACAAGGTCTGGAGCCTGCCCCTCCCCCCATGCTGCTACATTTTTCTCCACTAATATATTTTAACATTTGGTAAATATCCCTTTAAACCTTCATTCTTATCTACCACACTGCTTACACCTTTGCCAGCGACTCCTGAAGATGTTAAATACACAGACACACTGGTTAGATCATTTGAAAATGTTATCAGTAATTTTTATTTGTATAGCCCTTAATCACGGTTACAGTCTCAAAGGGATTAACATGCCATATATTTGTAAAAAAAAAAAATTAAATAATTAAGAAAACAATCCCTTAATTATCAAGGAAGAAACCTTGAGAAGGAACACAGAGTGGGGGATCCCTCATTCCAGGGATGTTCAGGAATGCATTAGCTGCCATAATTGGCATACTTAGTAGTAGGCTAACAAGCAAACAATAGTCAAATGAAATGAGTTAGGAATAGAAAATTTGTATTTTGATTGGTGAGGAGGAGCTGGCAGCCGTCCGGCTGGTTGGCAAGACGCCCAATCAGGACCACAGATACATACGGAAATGAGATGCAGTTACAAACTGATATTGTTCTGCCTTTTCTACATCTGAGTGTCATGTGTGTTGTCAATGTGTATGCTGTTGGCTGATGTATCTATCAGGCTTCAGTGGCAGGGCTAAAGGAATTGGATGGTTTGTTAAGACCCCAGGTTAATTGCTGAAATTGCTTATGTCAAGATGTAAACTAGTCATGATTATTGTTCAACTCAACACGGTGTAGACGTTTTTTCCAAATCTGGCAAATAGTGATCAATTGGCATCCATTATATTCCAACCAAGTGTTAAGCAGCTCCTAGTATCATAGTTTTGTCCAACACAGGTAAGCGCAAACAAACTTCCTCTGGGTAGGAAGCTTTCTCACAAACAGTGCCCACAAACAGACAATTCCACATGTTGAATTGTGTTGACAATCCCCTGTGCATGCTCGCACACTTAGAGGCTGAGGTGCGTAGTTAGAATTTTGTGTACTGAGACTGGCTGTGGTTTAGTCAGTGTGATACTTCTGAATTCAGAGCATATTTCAATAAGATGCAAAGATAAGTGTTGGATGGGGTGTTAAAACAAAATAATGTTGTGTTTCCAGCGGTACGACCAGGAGCTGTTCAAGCTGGCCCTGCCCTGCCTGAGTGCGGTGGCCGGGGCTCTGCCCCCGGACTATATGGAGTCCAACTATGTGGCCATGATTGAGAAGCAGTCCTCTATGGACTCGGAGGGAAACTTTAACCCACAGCCTGCAGACACCAGCAAGTAGGGACTGGATGACCACATGCATTCTACTTTGTCTCACTATGATTGTATTGTTGTGAAACCGTGTGGCCCAGATTCAACTGGATAATTGTTTTGAGCAAATATATAATATTGCTACATATCTATACATATAAAATGAATACCAATAATCATCTGACATTGCATGACTTTTTGTTTGTCAGCATCAGTGTTCCTGAGAAGCTGGACTACTTCATCAACAGATATGCGGAGCATTTGCATGAGAAGTGGTCTATGGATAAGGTGATGGAGAACACGATACCCCCCGTAACTAGATAGAGTGATAACTTCCCGTAATATCTGAACCTAAAGATGCGTTCTCTACTTGACGTTCTCTCTAGTTCTCTGAGGGCTGGCTGTATGGAGAGCAGCTGTGCGAAGCCACCAAGAGCCAACCTCTCCTCAAGCCCTACAAAGGTCTTTCTGAAAAGGTTTGTTGCGGATCATGTATTTTATCTGTGCATCATTTTCATTCAGGAAGGTGCGCTTCAACATCTCCTGATTTTCAGTATTGTTCTGGAGAAGCCATGTATAAAACATATTTGGTGGCCAACTTAAACATTATAAATTATTAAATTTACTTTTTAATATCATCGACCAAATGTTTGCTTCATGGGTTTTGACATGCATTGTTTCTTTAATCTCCTTAAATGAGCAGCAGTCTTTAACAGCAGATTTCTTACCGTATCTCTAAAAGCGCGATTTATAGAAATACTTAACTTTGGATTTACTCTGGTTAAAGAAGATTTCGTTACATATTTTGTTCCCTGTGTATTATCTTCTGTCCATCCCTTTTACTAGTCCTGTGGATGGATTGATTTAGAACTAAGAAGAGCTCAATACACACCATCAGCCCCCGCATTTGAAGAAAAATACACCAGCACTGTTTCTTTCCTTTCTTTGTATTCATAAAAAAATGCCTGTTGCTAAACCCCTGAAGATAATGCTAAGGCTCTAGACATGTAGCCCTTCAGCACCGCCCACTAACGCCACACTATTACGGAAGTAAAGTTTGAGCGCAAACAAGCTGTTTCACACAATTATTGAGGGCTATAATAATTATATATTCAACCCCCTTATATCCCACTAAACCTGGCCGGGAAGAGACTTACTCACCACAGTAACAGAGAGCAAACACATATGAACACATAACAACGATGGAAAATATATGATGAATGAACAGAGCTTTTTCTTTTTATACAATATATACTGAACAATATTTGTTTAATTATTTGTAATTTATTTATTGTAAGGATTCTGACAAATCAGGCCGAAGTAGGTTCATGCCTCTAATCCCTGGTTAATCCGCACAACCCCCCGTCCGTCCGTCCGTCCGTGTGCAGGACAAGGAGTCGTACCGCTGGCCGATCAAGGAGTCCATCGGGACTATGGTGTCCTGGGGCTGGGTGGTGGAGCGCATCAGAGAGGGAGACCCCAGCAGTCTGCAGAAGTCTCGTCGGATTTCACAAGTCAGCCAGGTGCAGACATCCTCTCCAACTCTCTAAGGAACACACAGATATCTCTTCGGTCTTGAGCTTTTATTTGTTCTTCCATTTGATTAATTGTATTTCATTTTCTATTACTGTTGCACTGTTCTATTCTGCTGTGACAACCAAACATAAAGCATCGATTTATGTTATCTTACATGAAACAGGCTCACCCCTTCACACACACACGCACGCACGCATGCACATACGCACTCACACACGCAAGCAGATATGCATGCACGCACCTCTCTCTCTCTCTCTCTCTCTCTCTCTCTCTCTCTCTCTCTCTCTGTCTCTCTCTCTTTCTTGCTTGCTTTAAGGGTTTGTTTTGTTTGGCAGCTGTCTTTTGAAGGAGCTCCCGGTTTCAGTCCGAGGCCCATCGACATGAGCAACGTCACTCTGTCCAGAGACCTGCACGTAAGAGACACCAGCACCCATAGCTGTTAATACATACACACTCAAACAAGAAGATACACCTTAATATATATATATACACTGTAACAGTGAGATACATGTTAATATATATACACACTGTAACAGTGAGATACACGTTAATATATATTTACACTGTAACTGTGAGATACACGTTTATATATACACACTATAAAAGTAAGATACACGTTTATACATACACCATGTAACAGTAAGATACACATTTATATCTACACACTATAACAGTAAGACAAACATTTATATATACACACTATAACAGTTTAGTTTAGAGTTTTTTTAAGCAGGGACAAATACATTGCACATTGTTTCATATAAAATATAAAATAGATGCCATGCATTGAGGTTTCTAGTCAAGAGGATTTCCAACTCCGGTCATTGGTTGGGCTTTTACTAAAAGTTACATTAAAAGTAGCACAAGCAAAGTTAGTAAAACAAGCAAAGTTTAACAGTAAGATACACGTTCATATATACACACTGTTAGAATAAGATACACTAATATGCAGACCGCAAAAAACAGGCAATTCTTAATATTCATAAAATATCCTCCACAGTCAATGGCTGAGCTTCTGGCAGAAAATTTTCATAATACTTGGGCTAAAAAAAAGAAGATGGAAATGGAAGCCAAAGGTGAGTCTAATTTTATTTCTCACTCGTTGACTTTCTGTCTTACAGATTTTGAGTCAGTCAGTGCTGAGAGTTCGGAGAAGGTGGGGGGATGTATTATCCTCATGGTTGTGGCTTTTTAGAGCTAGTATGCGTTATTCAGTATGAGGAGTATTCTTGTTCAGTATCATGAACAAAGTTGAAATGCCCTTTAAAGACTTTAGTTTTCTGTCTCTGTAAAGCGTCAAAATATATAAAATTAAGTTATTATTGTTATTAAGACATAATGAGGAAGAATATACAAACCACTCGATGATTTAGAACTTAAATGGAAACGATGCTCTGAATTATCGTTCAACGTACACTTGAAATTATATTTTATGGTTAGTTTCGTTCACAACTAGTTCCTGCTTAATGGCTCCACCATCAAGATATATATCTAGATATCTAGATATCTATACACATGGGTTAGTGCGTCAGTTTAACACAGTACCTGGGTTAGAGTTTAACACAGTACCTGGGTTAGAGTATAACACAGTACCTGGGTCAGAGTTTAACACAGTACCTGGGTTAGTGCGTCAGGGATGCACGATGTTTGCCCAGCTCTACTAATAGCACATTTTCCATCCAAACGTTCTATTCTTCCTCCCTCCTCCCTCCTCCCTTCTCTCTCCTCCTGTCTCCCTCCTCTCCTTACTCCTTACTCTTCTCTCCTCTCCTCTCTCCTCGCTCCCCTCTCCTCCATACTCCCTCCTTGTTCCTCCCTCCTCTCCGTGCTAGGTGGAGGCAGTCATCCGTTGCTGGTCCCATACGACACACTCACTGCCAAAGAGAAGTCCAGAGACCGTGAGAAAGCACAGGAGATCTTTAAGTTCCTCCAGATCAATGGCTACACCGTATCTAGGTGGGCTGGATGAAATGACGTGAATACACCTGTGAAGAGCCAACCAGAGAATAGATGTCGATATTGATACAGATTATTCAGGGTGCTGTAGATACGATTGTTCCAAGATTGAGGTTGGGGTGGCTTTGAGAAGGTTTGATGTTGTGTTCTAGGTGTGTGAGGGAGCAGGACCTGGACACGCCGGCCATAGAGAAGCGTTTTGCCTACACCTTCCTGCAACAGCTCATAGAATACGTAGACAAGGCCCATCAACACATGATGGACGCCGGTACGTTTGGAGGCAACACTGGAAAGCGCACAGAACACAAGTAAAACGGTGCTCTGGTTCAAACCAGGCTGCAAATACAGTGAATTCAAGGGTTTGTAAATGTAAATCTGAATCTCTGATGCACAGATGCAGGAACCCGAGCCAAGGGAGAGGAATGTCCCCAGGAGCAGCAAACCAAGTTCTTTGGAAAGGTCTGAGCCATGTTTAAGATTCACACATTTTGTTACATGAGTGATGAAACCCATACAATTTACATAGATATATATATATATATATAAGCTCAAAGAGCTAACCTATGATTTAATGTAATTCCACAGGTTCTCTTGCCATTGGTGGACCAGTACTTTAAGAACCATAGGCTCTACTTCCTGTCTACAGCCATTCGTCCAATCAGCAGTGGCGGCCATGCCTCAAACAAGGAGAAGGAGATGGTGACCAGGTATGTTGTTTGAGTGTGAAGACCAAGCATAAAGAGCGGCCATTTTTGGATTATTATAGCTGAGTTAGCTAGAGCTGCTGGAGGTACATTTAAGAGCCATCCTTTTTGTGCGTAATGCGATAGCAATTCATCCGTTATTAGTGAGTGAAATGCTCTTTACAGATCGGATACTCTATGTAAACAAATGTAAATGGCAATAATCTCAACTGGAAAGGTCATGTTCAGTAACCAGGAGCCTCAAGCCCGAACACAGCCCAGTAATCTGTGTATCCGGTCCAGACACCTAAAGCCATCCCTGGTGCAGACAGGTAGTTTATCTCTGATCCCTGGTTCAGACAGGTAGTTTAGCTCTGATCCCTGGTTCAGACAGGTAGTTTATCTCTGGTCCCTGGTGCAGACAGGTAGTTTATCTCTGATCCCTGGTGCAGACAGGTAGTTTACCTCTGATCCCTGGTGCAGACAGGTAGTTTACCTCTGATCCCTGGTGCAGACAGGTAGTTTACCTCTGATCCCTGGTGCAGACAGGTGGTTTATGTCTGATCCCTGGTGCAGACAGGTGGTTTATGTCTGATCCCTGGTGCAGACAGGTAGTTCATGTCTGATCCCTGGTGCAGACAGCTAGTTTATCTCTGGTCCCTGGTGCAGACAGGTAGTTTATGTCTGATCCCTGGTGCAGAGAATGCTTGTCCACGTACCGCGGCAGCAGTGGCCACTCAACTGCAGCTCACTTTGAACATTTGAACATAATGAAACATTATAAATGGTATAAACTTAAACTTACAAGTATTTAATTCCAAGAAATATTCTGGGAAACCTTAACCAGTTGACCAAGGCCTTGGAGGAAACATAGGTTCATCAAGTGATGATGGGTCCATGTTTGTCAAGTTTGTCAAACTAACTATGAACTGGATTGTTCTAATCCCTTTTGTTCAGTACTTTACTTTCTCTCCCTTCCCACTGTCTCCCAGTGCTAATGTTTGTGTTTATTCTTTTTTGTTCTCCCAATTTTAATCACTCTGTTCCTATTTACATTAATATACCCTTTATTTCTCTTTATTTATTTCTCTCTGCCTTGTTTTGTGTTTTTTCTGCTCCTTCAACTGCATTCTCCTCTTGAAGTCTTTTCTGCAAACTGGGAGTTCTTGTCAGACATAGGATATCGCTTTTTGGTAAGAATAGAGAGTGCGTGCATGTCTTCTGGCATGTTGTTCTAACAGTAACATGATGTGGTTTTGTTTCTTTCTAAAGAATGTTTCTGATGCAGAAGGGCTGTAGACAGCCCCTGTGTTTCTTCAGTATTATTTCTGTATGCATCTTGTAGTGAGGTGGAGTGAAAGCCCTAATCTCAGAACTTGACTCACAAACTAGAAGCAAGATTAAAGGATCACGGATGCAAAATGTCCAGAAGTCATTTTAAAGGTTGAGATGACTTCTGGCCCCTGCCCCTTCCCCTGCCCCTGCATGCCCACGTTGTGCTGATGTGAAGGCTGAGCGCCAACACAGCGACATGCAGGAAGGTTAGCATGTTATCTGCATTGTGTGTGGATCATTTCATCTCCCCTTACCCTTTTATTTATTTATTTTTTATTATCACTTCAGTTTTAAGTCCTATTCGCAGATTGTGTTTTAAAACCATCCCAGGAGCTCTATAAAGGTCCCTTCCATGATCGTTGGGACTGTTTAAACTCAAAGCCATGTGACTCTGCGTTCGCCTCCACCAGGAAACGACGCCACTTCCATCGTTAACTGCCTTCACATCCTGGGACAGACGCTGGATGCAAGGTGAGTGGTGTGATGAGGCGAGGTCTTGTGTGTCCACAAACAGGTGACCAGGAGTCATCCAAGCCCTTACCTGATTGGCCATCGGAGCACTGCGACCATTCTGAGCCTGGCTCTGTTTGTTTACACAAACCATTTTTTGAATGTGTTAAGTTTAGAAGAAAAACATTGCCAGACTGATCTGTTGTCTAAGGGTGTGGTTTGCATTACATATCAAACATACAATAAGGACATGTAATGGAAGCAAAACATAACACAACAAATTGCACACAGAAAATCCTGCAAAAACAATATTGTATGACTTTTCCTTCTCGAAGCACTGAGGTGTATTATCTTATGGCCACAGGACGGTCATGAAGACGGGGCTGGAGTCGGTGAAGGCAGCACTGCGGGCGTTCTTCGAGAGCGCGGCGGAGGACCTGGAGAAGACCCAGGACAACCTGAAGCTGGGCCAGTTCACCCACGAGCGCACGCAGCCGCGCGACGTCACCCAGGTCATCAACTACACCACCTTCGCCCTGCTGCCCGTGCTCTCCTCCCTGTTCGAGCACATCGGACAGAACCTCTTCGGCCAGGACCTCATCTGTGGGTTTCCTATACTGTACAGAACTGTCATGTTATTATCAATCGCTGTCACAAGTACAGTTCTTCTAGTGAATGAGAGGAACAACAAGCTTGTGCTGCTAATGGGGTCAGATCTTTCTAAAGTCATCTTTCTATATTTTTCTGTCTTTTCCCTTCTAGTGGACAATGTTCAGGTGTCTTGCTACAGGATCCTCAACAGTCTCTACTCACTCGGGACCAGCAAGAGCATCTATGTAGAGAGGTAGTGCGTTTGTCTCTCGCTCCATCCATCCAAAACGTCTCTAACCAGGGTTTCTGAATCATTGCTCCCTCCCTCCCTGTTCTTGTTTCTCTGGCAGGCATCGTCCGGCCATTGGAGAGTGTCTGGCGGCCTTCTCTGCAGCCTTCCCCGTGGCCTTCTTGGAGCCCTACCTGGATATGTTCAACGGCTTCTCCATCTACAACAGCAAAGGAGCCAAGGAGAGAGGAGGTGCTCTTTAAACCTGTTGGCGTCTTTGTTTGTGCCAGTGGCATTGATGAGGTCCAATAGTCATTGGACATAATTCTATACCCGTTTTAATCTCCTATAGTGTGGCCAATAACGGGTGTGCGTTATTAGCTAATAGGGTGGCTGGCGTCTCCCTTAGAGATAGGGTGAGAAGCTCAGCCATTCGTGGGGAACTCAGAGTAGAGCCGCTGCTCCTCTGCTTAGAGGGGAGTCAGTTGAGGTGGTTCACCTGGTAAGGATGCCCACTGGGCGCCTCTCTAGGAAGGTGTTCCAGGGACGTCCAACGGGGAGGAGTCCTCGGGGAAGACCCAGGGCTAGGTGGAGAGATTATATCTGACCATTGGCCTGGGAACGCCTCGGGATCCCCCCGTCAGAGCTGGTCAATGTGACCCGGGAAAGGGAAGTCTTGGCCCCCTGCTAAAGCTGCTGCCCCCGCAACCCGACCCTGGATAAGCGGTTTGAAGATGAGGGTGAAGATATTAGGTATTAGCCAATACAGATGAATAGTGGTCAGATCAGAACGTGCCTTAGGGTTCTGACCTTCAATTACCCCAATGATTGAGTGGGGCTCAGACAGCTCAGCCAATCGCAATGTGGAAATAAATGTGTTCAATCAGGCAATGTGGAAATCACATGGCTCGATTGAATGCAATTTCATTGAATGCAGATAGCTTCAATGAAGCATTTTATACATAGAAATATGGAATGGTTAGAATACATGCTGCACTGCTGCAGCCTAAATGCGTCTACCATGCACACATATAGGCTATAAGTACAGCAACTTGACATGTTATACACTCTTAAAAGAGTTGTATTTAATGGCAAGTAGAAGCAAAAACGCATATTATGTGGATGTAAGAACACACAAATGCCTTATTTATCTATTTTAATCAGCGACATATAGAAACAACAGATTGCGTCATATGCCGCAATTAAGTTGATGGCTAGTGTCATGTAGATATATGTGTTGGTGACAACAATGTGAAAGTAATATAAACTTAAGCTATAGTTTAATTTGAAGTGAAATTAGGCCATAGTTTAGTATTTATTTTAGTATAGTATTTTACCTTCAATTTCACGACAAAACTAGTTAGTAATATGAATTAATACTATTACTATAAAACTTATTCCAATTCTTTAGTGAAAGCCTTTTCGAGCTTCTCCCCTGGATCTGATGGGGCTGAGGGTTGAATAGAGAGAGAACCAAAGAGAACCGTTCCCGACACTAGCAACCGTCAGACCTTTCTCAGAGCAGAGTACTGGGAGATGACAGAGGCAAACCATTTGCCCAATACATGAGCAAATTCAACAATTTATACCAAACTGCTCAATGAATTGACTGACTGCTCATGCCTGCTCTGTGTTCCCCAGCTCTTGGGCTTCCAGTCTGCTCATACTGACCTACTGCTCATGCCTGCTCTGTGTTCCCCAGCTCTTGGGCTTCCAGCCCCGGTGCTTGAGGCCTGTCCTCTCATCCCCTCCCTGGAGAAGACCCTTGAGGAGATCATGACGCTGGCGGAGTCGGGCATCAGGTACACCCAGATGCCCCACATCATGGAGGTAAACCATACCACCAGATGACCCTGACCATCACTGCTATGCCCAGTGTGTGTGTACATGTATGTATGCATTCCAGACACACGTTGTACATACTGTATACACCTAATTATAAAAAAATCTCTAGATCTGGACTCAATGAAGAGACTGAGTTATAGTTGCTGTTGGTCAAATTTATAATAATAATAATAATAATTGATCAGTTTTTTATAGCGCTTTTCTGAGTACTCGAAGACGCTTTACAAATAAGAAAGGAATACATACAGACAGTACGGACAATCAAACAAAAGGGGAAATAATTAAAAATAAACAACACCACAACAATAGGCAACACATTAAGAGTGCGGGAGAGAGTGGAAGATGGGGGAGGATGATTTGTCAAATGTTGTAGGTGGTCCTGAAGAGACCACCGGTTTTAAGTTGACTTTTGAATGAACAGAGTGTATCAGAGTTTCGGATGGCCAGAGGGAGGGAGTTCCAGAGGGTAGGGGCGGCGATGGCGAAGGCTCTCTCCCCCAGGGTGCGATACTTGGTCTTGGGGATGGAGGTGAGAAGGTTGGCATCAGCGGAGCGTAGGCGGCGGGTGGGGGAGTGGCGATGGAGGAGATCTGTTATGTATGAGGGGGCAAAGTTATTTAGCGCTTTGTAGGTGGTGAGGAGAATCTTAAAATTGATGCGTAGTTTTATTGGAAGCCAAAGAAGTTGACGGAGGATGGGAGTAATGTGTTCTCTGGAGGGGGAGTTAGTAATGGCTATCATTTTGGTGTAATTTATAATAAATAGCTGTGGTGGGAATTTTAGGCCACATCAATTGTTTCTGTCAAAATGTTTGAGAAAAAGAGTCATCCAAAATACCAATTAGGCTAATTAATTTAAGTAATAAAACATGCAACAAACATACAATAATCCGAGGCCTCAGTTGGGAGTTCAGCCTGCGTCTCTCTATTTGCTTCGCAAGGAGAAGTCCAATGCATTGGCAAAAGCAAGGAATTCTTATACAGTGTGGTCTCAGGATGCTGAGAACAGCTCTGCTCCCCAATACAATTATGGTATTGGTTAACCAGATGTTAGTCAATAATTGATGGAAACCCTAATGTCTGCATCGAAGGGCGACGTTATCGTGCATTCTGAGTTGGAGCCACGAAAAAAAGGGCACATACCAACAAATAGCAGTTAGGGAAACGGAGTGTGAAAATATTATTTTCCCATTACAATGGCCTCTAATACTCTGGCCAAGTGCCGTTATTACTGAACCAGCCAACTTGCAGAAGACGTGTAGAGTAAGACTGAAGAGCTTCCTGGAGTTGCTACTCATATGGTGTGTGATAAACATCTATGAAGCCATTTCTCCAACACTCTGTGAACCAGGAGAGAGAGGCTGGTGTTGGAGAACATTAACAATAACCTTACAGTGCTACCAACCCTAGCTCACTGGGACTACTGTGCTGCAAGGCAGGTAGAGGAAGCTGTTGCCCCACAGAAAAGAGACAGGAGCACTTACTCCAGGCCAGACTCACAGTACACAGCTGTGTGACTATTAGAACTGGATTTCATGTGGAGCTTTATGAGCACAATCAACTTCCAAAGTTAAGGCATTACGTACATCATTAAAATCAGACAAGTCATTCTGAATCCAGACAACTATTGCTACTATTAAAGTGCTTTAAAGGTTACTTTTGATGGAATGAACACATGTGCTCTGCGTCTATGAGTTGTGCAGTATTGTGATCTTTGTCCTGCTGGTGTTGCTCCTCCTGCAGGTGGTGCTGCCCATGCTGTGCAGCTACATGTCCCACTGGTGGGAATACGGTCCAGAGAACAACCCGGAGAGCACCGACCGCTGCTGCACCTCTCTGAGGTGGGAGCACATGAACGCCCTCCTGGGAAACATCCTGAAGATCATCTACAACAACCTGGGCATCGACGAGGGCACCTGGATGAAGAGACTGGCAGGTAAAACGTGACATCTAGGAGTCACTGACTCTAGATCAGATACCATGACTCTAGATCAGATTACATGACTCTAGATCAGATAACATGACTCTAGATAAGATAACATGAGGCTAGATCAGACAGCATGACTCTAGATAAGACAACATGACTAGATTAGATAGGACTCCAGATTTGAAGATAATGACAATGCCGCCATATCAGACAACATGACTCAAGACTAGAGAAAATGACTCTAGCGGGGACAACATGACTATATCGGACAACATTCGTCTAGATGAGATAATATGACTTTAGATTAGATAACATGACCAGATCAGCCAATATGACTTGAGATCAGACATCATTACTCTAGATCAGATGTGACTCTGGATCAGAAACATGACCCTAGATCACACAACATGACTCTAGAATAGACAACATGACTAGGTCAGACATCATGACTCTAGTCTTGGCAACATGACTACATCAGAAAACATGACTCTATATCAGACAACATTACTCTCAAACCTAAAGAAGCAATAGATCTGGTCCCTGCTTGTGGGAATCATGGTTGCAACAATTCCTGTCTCTCTCTCTTCTTATCTCTCTTTACTCTGAAGTATTTTCTCAGCCAATCATCAGTAAGGCCAATGCTCAGCTTCTCAAGACCCACTTCCTGCCTCTGATGGAAAAACTCAAAAAAGTGAGCTTTTTTTTCATTTATCATACCAAAATCTGAAAACATAGTTATGAGTCTGTCCCTTGTAATAATGTATAATAATTATGTGGGTGTAATTAAATAAAATGCAGAAAAGAGCAGTTTTTTAAAAGAAAATCCAATTAGTTGACGTACAACTAAATGTTTCCAATGGATGATCCATTGCATTAGTTCTCTCTCAGTGTCACAGATCATAGTGTGTATAGATGCTGCTCTGCTGCAGACAGACTGACCCCAGTCTGCTCCTTGACAGACTGTATCTGTTACTATAGGCGTAGTGTTAACTCGTAACGGGGCCGTTTATCTCCGGAAAGTGTATCAAACTATGGGCTGTCCTCATGGGTTCTCTGAAGTTTATTTACAGAAAGTGTATCTAACTATGGGCTGTCCTCATAGGTTCTCTCACGTTCATCATCAGAAAGTGTATCTTACTATACTCTGTCCTGTCATGGTAGTTGTAACTCGTCATGTTTCTCCCCAGAAAGTGTATCTAACTATGGGCGAAGTGTAACCTCATCATGGGGTCTCTCTAACGGTTTTGACTAGAAAGCGGCTGTGGTCCTCATGGACGAGGAGCAGACCAAAGCCGAGGGCAGAGGGGACATGTCGGAGGCAGAGCTGCTGGTGTTGGATGAGTTCACCATCCTGGTCCGGGACCTGTATGCCTTCTACCCCCTCCTCATTCGCTTCGTCGATTACAACAGGCAGGCTACCTTCTCTTGTGTCATGTTCAGACTTTGATACACTTTTGAAAGGCTTGCATCTTTTTTTGTCATGCTTTTAATTCTTAATTGTTGATTTAAAGAAACAACTCAGAAAAACTTTTGCCACCGATCATCCTCCGTTTTATCACCTGTTTTCCCTGTACAATGTAATATTGTTGGATTAATACCATACTTAAAATCCAAGTGTTCTGAAAACAGTAACCCAGCAGATATTGATTGTTTCAGATTATTGGCGTAATGAAGTGTTAAACAGTTAACACAAGTGGTTTAAGAGGTGTCAACTGGAGGTGAATTGTACCTTTTCCCAGGGCGAAGTGGCTGAAGGAACCGAACCCAGAGGCAGAGGAGCTGTTCCGCATGGTCGCCGAAGTCTTCATCTTCTGGGCCAAGTCGCATGTAAAGAACACCAGCTGACCTCTAACCCCTCCCTGCCAACATCACCTGATACCTTTACTTCACTGTTAATCTCCTGTTCTGAAGCAGAATTTATACCAGCAAACACAAACTCCACACTCCAAATACAGCCCTGGGCAGCACCATAATCCTTATGGGACTCAAAAGATATATATTAAACATGAATAAATCCCTTCATACCTCATATTTTATAAGCTTCAAATAGAATGAGGCATTTTCAAACATGCTGGAGAGGTGTTTAAGTACTGATTTAATATTGTAATAGCAGTGTGCCATGTATAATTTGACCGTGTGTTCACACATTCGGTTATAGTGTAGTGAGTATAATTCTTGCTTCTTGTGCAGAACTTCAAGAGGGAAGAGCAGAACTTTGTGGTCCAAAATGAGATCAACAACATGTCCTTCCTCATCACCGATACCAAGTCTAAGATGTCGAAGGTGAGACAATATCAAGAGATGTTTTAGAGATGTCATTAGTACACGCCAAGCCATCCTAAACCTCAGGACAGCTCGGCCTCCAGATATTAGTCTGGCCCCAATGTGGGTAGGCTAGGCTCAGAATATCTCAAACACAGGACAATCCCAAAACCCATCAAGTGCTGTAGATGCGGATAACACCCACAAGGCCTTTTTGGAAATGTCCTAATTAATATCAAATGAATGATGCTTTGGAATTAGTTTGATTTGAAAATAAGACGTTTCTACTGAGCAGTGTTCCGTTTGGGAACATGGCAGAAACACACATCCTCTGGATGGGGAGTCCAGCTGGTTTTAGTCCTCTGAGCGCTGCCGAGTCAGGCAGACTGACGACGGCCCTCAAAAAACTCTTTCCAGACCGTGGATCTCGTTACCAAGAGCACACGTTTGTATCTGTAGATCGGGAACCTCTAGGGCCGGAACGGTTAGAAATGAGAGATCAGATTAGGGGCGTGAATCAGTTCTGGCTTTGGGAGCCTGGATGTCTGGAGCACCTGCTTCGAGATGATCTGCTTTAAATATAGAAATGGATCTGCATCTAATTAAAATTGCAGCTATTACAAAATCTCTCAAAAATTCAAGGGGTGTAGCTACCCTTCAGTTCATGTCCAATGGACGGGCGCTTTAAGAGGTGGTCAACATCTCTCTCTCTCTCTCTCTCTCTCTCTCTCCCCAGGGTGCCATTTCGGACCAGGAGAGGAAGAAGCTGAAGAGGAAAGGGGACCGCTACACCATGCAGACCAGCCTGATCGTGGCCACGCTGAAGCGCATGCTCCCAGTGGGGCTGAACATCTGCGCGCCAGGAGACCAGGAGCTCATAGCGTTGGCTAAGAACCGCTTCACTCAGGTGCTTCGACCCGCTGCTGTTGGTTAGAACCTGGTTCCTAAAGTCAACCCTGAAACCACTTCTTGTAGATTAAAATAAATTAATGAACTGGGGTATATAGTACTGCTATTAGTTAAAGTAAAAAATCTTCTATAATTAGCTTTAGCATTTTAAGTGAGCACTGTTCTACAACACACTTGCTTTATTTGTTGTTTAAACACGTATTGCTTGCCTGAATCTCATTCCCCATAATGTGGCCGAATCCTTACATTCAATGTTTTTGGATTAATTAACAGAAAGACACGGAAGATGAAGTTCGGGAGATCATCAAAAGCAATCTACATCTTCAAGGGAAGGTGAAACATCTTTTTTTTTCTAGGTTTGACAAAGCTTAGGTTGACGTCGCTTATAAGATGTCAATATTTATCAGTCCTAGTGTAAGCTAGCTGAGCTGTAGCATGATACTGTGAGGTTGCACACTATCAATGCACCAATCAGAGGTCCACTACATTTGTATTGGTGGTTGCTTTGAACTGAGGCCTTTGATTTGAGCAACATGTAAAGCTCTGCGACCAGTGTCCCAGTCTGATGTTGCAGACACCTGGTTCTGTTGTGTACATGCTGCTGTTTTCCTTTACATATATGATCTTTTGAGACGGTAACTGGGATTGAGGGCTATACAAATACTCAGGTCAAATGACTTGACCTGAGTACCAGGTCAGGTATCAGAACAAAGCGTTTCCCATTCCCACTGCATTGCACTCAGGCCTCGAGACATCTTCTGTTTGTTTCGCAGTTGGAAGACCCAGCGATTCGATGGCAGATGGCCCTGTACCGAGACCTTCCCAACCGCAACGAGGAGACCTCTGATCCGGAGAAGACTGTGGAGAGGGTGCTAGATATCGCTCATGTCCTCTTCCACTTAGACCAGGTCTGTACACACATCTTTTCCCACATTTAACCGTTTTAAGGCTAGATTATCATGCGCATTCTATCCTTTCGTTTGATGAAGAAACATATGTGCAGGTAATAGGAAATGGGTTACCTGGCGTTTAGGTTACCTGTTAGGGTTACCTGTCGTTAAGGTTACCCGTTAGGGTTACCTGTTAGGGTTACCTGTCGTTAAGGGGTTTACCTGTTAGGGTTACCTGTTAGGGTTACCTGTCGTTAAGGTTACCTGTTAGGGTTACATGTCAGGGTTACCTGTTAGGGTTACCTGTAGTTAAGGTTACCTGTTAGGGTTACCTGTTAGTGTTACATGTCAGGGTTACCTGTTAGGGTTACCTGTAGGTAAGGTTACCTGTTAGGGTTGCATGTTAGGGTTACCTGGTGTTAAGGTTACCTGGTGTTTGGGTTACGTGGTGTGAGGGTTACCTGTAAGGGTTACCTGTTAGGGTTACCTGTTATATTGCCTGGTGTTAGGGTTACCTGTAAGGGTTACCTGTTAGGCTTACTTGTTAAGTTACCTGGTGTTAGGATTACCTGTTAGGTTACCTGTTGTTAGGGTTACCTGTAAGGGTTACCTGTTAAGTTACCTGGTGTAAGAGTTACCTGGTGTTAGGGTTACCTGTTATGGTTACATTTTAGGGTTACCTGTTACGGTTACCTGTCATTGAGGGGTTTACCTGTTAGGGTTACCTGTTAGGGTTACCTGTTGTTAAGGACACATGTTAGGGTTACCTGTTACGGTTACATGTTAAGGTTACCTGTCGTTAAGGACACATGTTAGGGTTACCTGTTACGGTTACATGTTAGGGTTACCTATAGTTAAGGTTATCTGTTAGGGTTACCTGCTAGGGTTGCATGTTAGGGTTAACTGGCGTTAAGTTTAGCTGTTAGGGTTACCTGTTAGAGTCACCTGTTAGGGTTACCTGGTGTTAAGGTTACCTGGTGTTAGCGTTACCTGGTGTTAGGGTTACCTGTTAGGTTTACCTGTTAGGAAGTGTTACCTGTTGTTAGGGTTACCTGACGTTAGGGTTACCTGGTGTTAGGGTTACCTGTTAGGGTTACCTGGTATTAGGGTTACCTGGCGTTAGGGTTACCTGGCGTTAGGGTTACCGGGTGTTAGGGTTACCTGGTGTTAGGGTTACCTGGTTGGGTAACCTAACCCAGTGGTTTTAAAATTGGGGGGCGTGTCCCCTACGAGGGGCCCGGAGTTATGACAGGGGGGGCGCGGCGCGAGGTGGGACGGCCCGTGCGAGGCTATAAATTGGAAGTATAAATTATCGGTTCATATTTTCTTCACTGCTAGCTAGCAAATCCTGGAAAAGTTTGTGAAAGTACTGCCAGGTAAACGTAAAGCAGAAGATGAATCCACACCAAATGCCTCAACTACCAAAACAAAGACAAGAAAATATGATGAGGCATATCTTGCACTTGGTTTCACCAGTACAACGGTGGATAATGAAGAGAGACCGCAGTGTGTTGTGTGTCTCAAAATATTAGCTTCTTACAGTATGAGGCCGAACAAGTTAAGACGCCACTTGGAGACTTCACATCCCGAACACAAAGATAAGCCCATTGGTTTCTTCCAAAAACAACTACTCAACTGTCGTTTACAACAGAGTTGCTTTACTAAAGAAGCTTCTGTGCCTGTAAATGCTCAACTCACCTCCTACAAAGTTGCGTACAGAGTTGCTCAGTGTAAAAAGCCGCACACAATAGCAGAGGAATTAATACTACCTGCCGCTATTGATATGGTTTCAACTATGATTGTTGAAGCAACAGCCAGCAAACTAAAGGCTATTCCACTGTCAGACAACACTATCGCGAGGCGCATTTATGACATGTCAAAAGACATAGAGGAGGAGCTTAATGACAAAATACGAGCCAAACGTTTTGCTCTGCAGATGGATGAAGCTGCTGACAGTAACAAAGACTGTTTATTAATAGCATACGTCAGATTCATTGATGGCAAAGATTTGAGGGAGGATTTGCTTTTCTACCAGAGCAACTGCAGACGAGTGGTTCAAAATCATCGACACTTACTTGATAGATGCTGATCTGAAATGGGAGGACTGTGTGGGGATCTGCACAGATGGGGCTCAGGCAATGACAGGGAGAAATCAAGCGCGTCTCCCCCAATGTGCAGTGGACACACTGTATGATACACCGAGAGGCGCTAGCGTCCAAACAATTGGGTCCCGAGCTGAATGATGTAATGACATCATTGCCACTGTGAACTACATTAAAACAAGACCCGTCAAATCCCAGATTTCTTCCGCGCTGTGCAAGGTAATGGGATCCGCCTACACAGCTGTTTTGTTTCACAGTGAGTCCCGATGGCTGTCACGTGGGAAGGTTTTATCCAGGGTGTTTGAACTGCGGGATGAGATCAGAATCTTCTTGGAGGAAGATGGTAATGAACTTGCCCACAGGTTTAACAACAACAACTTCCTCATGAAACTTGCATATCTCAGTGACATGTTTCAGAAACTCAATGAACTAAATCTGCAGATGCAGGGCAGCAGCACACACCTTCCACAACTGGCAGATAAAATCACATCATTCACAAAAACACTAGAGATGTGGGAGCAGCGGGTGAAAGAGGGGAATATAGAGTCATTTGAGAACCTGGAATCATTCATCGAAGTCAACAAGCTTCGAAACACATTGATCCCATGTATGAAAACTCATATGTCTGCCCTACAAAAAAGCATTTCAAGAGGTATTTCCCAGTGCAGGATCCTGCAAAATATGAATGGATCAGAGACCCCTTCAGTGCAACACCAGCTGCTGACTTTAGCACTACAGAAGAGGAACAGTTAATTGATGTTACATCTGATTCAGCAATGAGGCTGCAGTTTAAGAGTGGAAAAGGACTACCCACTGCTAGGCAGGAGAGCTCTGGCCACACTCCTTCCTTTGGCCACATCTTACTTGTGTGAGATAGGTTTTTCTGTAGTTGCCTCGATTAAGACAAAATACAGTTCCAAGCTGGACATTGAAAATTAGATTAGAGTGGCAGTCTCACAGCTGCAGCCCCAATTTGAGAAGATCTGCAGAAAAAAGCAAGCCCACACCAGTCACTGATAAGAAAATACACTGAAAAGGAGTGTAATTCTTGCAAAGAAAATGTTCATGTTTTTGTTTGTTTTCAGGGAGTTGGTAAACTTGCCAGTTTTGTGCAAAGGCAATTTTGAGGGAAGCTGTTGAATGTTGAATTTAGCAGATGCATATTGCAGTGTGACTTTTAATGCTTCACTCTAAAGGTGACTATTTCAATTTTTCAATAACATGTCACACACTGAAGTTGTAGTTCTGTCTTAATTACAGACAATGTTTTCAATAAATTATATAGGAGTGTACAAGCAAAGGATGTGTGTGTGTGTGTGTGTGTGCGTGTGTGTGTGTGTGTGTGTGTGTGTGTGTGTGTGTGTGTGTGTGTGTGTGTGTGTGTGTGTGTGTGTGTGTGTGTGTGTGTGTGTGTGTGTGGGGGGGGCTTGACATTTTTTTAATCTACAAAAGGGGGGCCCTACAGAAAAAGTTTGGGAACCACTGGCCTAACCCTTAAGGACAACGTCTGATATATAAAACAGAGCATAGACTCCGTCCTGCATATTATTTGACCATTTATCCAACATCTCCAAGTGAAAAATATCTCCTGATATGATGGTACGCCAGACGGGTTAACAAATTATTTGGAAAAATCGTAAGGAAAACTTTTCACCGATTTGGATCCTTCCAGAGAAATAAAACTCATTCCTTTACCTTTTGCCTGATCACGGTCTGTTTGTTACTGTGTCAAATCAAGTCTGCCCCAAAAAGATGTGTTGCGTTCTTGCAGTATATATATCCCAATTCATTACAGTCTTAACTCTCCCTCACCTGAATCTTTTACATAACACTTAATTAGGCTTTCCGTAGTCCAACACAACAAACTCAACACTCTCCAGCTCTGACTCATGTTTCAACCGTTCCTGAAACAACACAACTCAACTCTCATTGAGTGAGACTTGGCAGGACACAATAACAACCCAACCAGGTCAAGCGAAGGGAAAGACACACCAGTAATTCTCTGTGTTCTCTGTCCGTTTTGCTGATTAAGGCTACTGCGTTCTCGCTCAATAATGGACAAATCTAAAAAATCTGAAAATAGTCTCCAGGTAAAAGTATTCCTTTAAGACCTGTTCAACTCCCTGCTTTGCCAAATGTGCACTTTGCCACAACCTGACATACTTTGATTTCAGAGAAATGGTCTACCCCACAGAACAGCCTCACAGAGCCTGGACTCCCGATACTCCCATGTTAACACGGTGGTTCACCTGTCCCTGTCCTGCAGGTGGAGCACCCCCAGCGCAGTAAGAAGGCTGTGTGGCACAAGCTGCTGTCCAAGCAGAGGAAGAGGGCCGTTGTGGCGTGCTTCAGGATGGCTCCCCTGTACAACCTGCCCAGGTATTCACATAAGAACTGCATTTATACAGCGCCTTTCCTGTCATATTTATATTTTTGTGACAATACGTATACAATTTGATGGAAGCTGGGAAGATATAAAGGCCTCTTTCTCTCCCCTTTCGTCCTCCTCAGACACAGAGCTGTCAACCTGTTTCTTCAAGGCTACGAGAAGTCCTGGATCGAGGCAGAAGACCACTACTTTGAAGATAAGCTCATAGAGGACCTGGCTGTAAGTGTCTCCTCAAAACGCCACAATATGTCCCCAACAAAGTTGAATTACATTGCCCTGGGAATTTATAAAAAAGCATATGTTTTCACTAGTTAGCATTTAGCCATATAAATTAAGAGATGATTCAGTTTCAGGGTCAAAGCATCGATAGTTAATGTTCCTATTTGAAGCGTCTTCCTGTATTTATCTATGTTTTGTCTGTGCATGACTGTACAGAAATCTGGCGAGGATGAGCCAGCCGAAGAGGAAGACAGTCTGAAGCACATTGACCCGCTGCATCAACTCATTCAGCTGTTCAGCCGAACCGCTCTCACTGAGAAATGGTACGCCGCTCTTCATGAGCGAACCGCTCTCACAGAGAAATGTTACCCTGCTCTAGACTAGCATCAGGTGACAGACAGAAGAGCTCAGTTCAGATTCAAGATTTGCAAATACACAACTAGCAACGGACGACTGCTTACAAACAATGCCGTTAGATACGTCAATACTTTGTAAAACTACATTCTGGGACAATGTTAATTTCTGGACACAGATGACCAGTTCACTCTGCAGCATCCGGAATCGATTAGCTCTCATCGTAAATCTGGACTGGGATTGAGAGATGGAAGTGGGATATGAACAAACAAGCATTGGCTTGGAGAACCCACCCTAATAGAGTAGAAATTGTAGTTTGGACAAGGGTAGAAATTGAGATGTAAGCAAGTACGTTACCATGAAAGACCTTGAACCACACAGTTTGTTTCATTTCTATTGCAGCAAACTAGATGAAGACAATCTCTACATGGCCTACGCCGACATAATGGCCAAGGTAAGGCCCAGTTAAATTCCCCCAAATGACTTGTTATTATTTGCTATTTCTTGTATTGATGAATGTTGACGTAGCTTTACTGGGAGCCCCTTTCATGGCCGACCTCATTCCCTGCTCCTTCTCCGCCCTCAGAGCTGTCACGATGAGGTGGAGGAGGACGGAGACGAAGTGAAAAGCTTTGAGGTACGGTGTCTGTTCCCGTTAAACATTATTTTCTTTTAGCAACTTGATATACATTTGCACTGAAATGTGGGGTGTGTTTCACAAGATTTCAGTTACATTTTACATTTCATTGTTATCATTGAAATGATGGCATTGAAGGATTACATTCATAGCACTGTCAATGTGGATTTAACTGGTAGTCCCCTATAAATGGTTGTGTAACAGATCTGTTGGTGTGACTTTTAATGAGATGAAATGAGTTGTTGTGAGAACACTGTCTCCATCATGATGGCTCTCCCAACAACAGGAGAAGGAGATGGAGAAACAGAAGCTGCTCTACCAGCAGGCTCGTCTCCACGACCGGGGAGCGGCTGAGATGGTTCTGCAGACCATCAGCGCCAGCAAAGGTCTGCTCCAACCTGGCGATGCTGTGATGAGCTTCAGACACCTTCACACCTGGCCTTCATGGGTTTAGGCCATTCGGATAAGATTCGGCTTAAACCAAAACACATACAACTCCAGGTGTATATGCAGCCATCATCTAGTATCAATTGGATCTGTGAAGCCATGTCAGTAGGGGCTCTGGGATTACATCTGGCATGTCAAATTAGCTTATCGAGTATAATTCCGCAAGAGCAATATCCAATATCCATCTGGACATTAATGCAACTTGTTATTGAAATGTGTTGCAAGTCAGCGATATCTGAATGATATCTGCCCAAATCTTTAAATGTTAGGCTGGCAAAATAAAATGCTGGGTTTGAATGCCAGTTTCTTCAATTTATGCTAAAGGCAATGAATGGAGGCATTATGCATTGGATCTCTAGCCCCGCCGCTAATGCTGGCTGCTGTGCTAAGATCTTAGCACGATGCCAGTGCTATGTTGGAGAGTTTATTGCATTGTGTGGGGGTGGCTGGTTTATCCTGTGTGAATTGATTGCCATATGAACGAATGTGTGCAGCCTCACCCAGCAACAGAGTCTAATCAGTTGGGCAAGGTGAGGCAGCCTAAAACAGCTATCAACAACCAACACAACCCAATGAGGTCCTGGACCATGTCCTGACATGACCCATCCCATGTGCTTGGACTTTAGAAGTAGCTCATCTATTTTTGCATCTTTGTATTTCAAACCGATGTTTATCTCTTTGCAATGTCTACTCCTGTCCAGTACTTTCTGCTGTAGCAGACAGATTTCACATCAGGCATCAATACAGTAGCCTCATGTCTGTCTGATCCTAGGTGAGATGGGCCCGATGGTGGCGTCCACTCTGAAGCTGGGGATAGCGGTCCTCAACGGGGGGAACTCCACCGTGCAGCAGGTACCTGAAGCTTGTTCCCAGACCTTCTCTTCTCCCAATGAAACGCTGGAATGGGCGGCTCTAAACGTGTGTGTATTGGCAAGAGAGAGGGAGGGAGATCAGAGCAAGTGGCGATAGGGAGGGACTCACACACTGCAGGTTTCAGATATTCCTTTGTCATATTCTAAATTTAACAACCCATATTTATTCTCCCTGTCCTGGATGTGGTTCTTGTCATGTTCTTAGTATTAGGCTCAGGTGATGTATGATAAAAGAGAGAATGTTCCTTTCTGACCAGGCTATTTCTTGTTTTGTTCCCTTACTCTCTTGACAGAAAATGCTTGACTATCTGAGAGACAAAAAGGATGTGGGATTCTTCCAGGGTCTGGCCGGCCTCATGCAGTCCTGCAGGTACGCTGTTCATCGATTGACCGCAGCAAACACATGACTTAGTGTCTAAACGTAAAACTGAAGGAGCCCTTAATCCTCAGTATGAAACATATTGACTCTCATTGACTCTCATCCATCAAAGAATGCTGAAGAACTACAGGAATCAGAATTATATTCCCCTGTTGGTCTGCATTATACATGCATCACTGGCTGAAAGAAACGGAAGAAGAGTGAATCTGAAAAAGAGAATGAGAAACAGGACTTTTACGTACTGCCCCCCCCAACTACTACCCGTTGCCACTGCCACTAAAATGTCACAAAGCATCAATCTCATTGGCAGTAAGTCAGTGTTCAGTAACCGGGCATGTACAGTTTGTGGTTAAATAGTCCTTGATCCTGCTTTTGTAATTGTTCATGGTGATTAGGGATTCCAGTTTAAGGTGTTCCTGTAGCTTACACCATGATGAGGGGGCAAAAGATTTAAAGGCACTTTCACCAAACGTAGTGCGAGTCCGAGGAACGTCATACATAATCAAACTGCTAGACCGAGTGATACGTGCACTGTTTGTTCTAGGAACCATTAGAGAACACAAATATGGAGGCAGATCGTGCAGAATTGCCTGATAAAGAAATATATACCAGCGTTCCATCCTACGGGTGTATAAGGAAGACAGACCAACTTTCTCATACAATTTACAATGGTGCGTTCAGAAGCCAGAGTTTGAGACAAACCGTAATGCTGCATGGTACACAGAATCTAGCATTTTCAGAGATGATGAATTTGCATGCATATATAAAATAGTCAATAACAGATAAAAGAACGGCTTGGACAATTTTCTTCCTGGCACCAAAAGAAAAACAACATTTATTTCTATGCAAGAAACCCAGTTTCATTCTTAGCTTTTTAGTAAGACACTCAGTGTGATGTTTGAAAGAGAGATTTTCTTCTAGAAAAAAGCCCAGGTATTTGTAGGTTGCCACTCTCTCGATCACTTTGTTGTTTAGCGTAACAATCTGGTTGTCATCCATATCAGATGTTTTCTTACTTCTTGTAAAGCAGATCATTTTGGTTTTGTCAATATTAAGTACAAGTCTAAATAGCGTATCCTATGATGCGTATCCTGTAATGTCAAAGGCTTCAAAGTGGACGCGAGCCTGTTCCATGGTACCAGTTGCAAGGTACCAGTTGTTTCTTTGCAAGGCAAGTTCCTTTTGTTCTAGAGATGCGTGGGCAGATCCATATAGTGTTTTCCAGCCTTGGGTGCAAAAATGTCACCCCATTAAATCTGGTTCTAAGTTGTACTGAGGGTACGTTTTATCCCCATGGCTACGTCCCACACCACTTTTTAGGTTTATTTTTTTATCTAGTACCGTCATTTATGAGCATTATAAAGAGGGATATTGCATATGAAAAGTGCCACACACTGTAGCGTTATACTTTAACATATAGTTGCGCTACTGAGAGTGTGTAGATGTGTGGAGCTCAGCAAGTGTCAAAGAAGCTTAACCTTCCCTTAGACGTGACAATCAACAATCCACTGTTGCCCAGACGGAGTTCTAAGCATCCACACAAACTTTGTGCAATTGTCCCTTCGTTGGGATGTTGAAGTTCCTCGCTAAAAACACTTAATTCTAATTTTCTAATGAATTTTAGGAACAGCCTATATGTCTTTCTAGTTCGCAATCTCGTTAAATCTATAATAATCTGTATCAGAGACTGATCATTTTCTACTAAATTACACCTAATCAATCCCCACTTTTTCCCAATGGATCTTCCTCTGATCAAATCAAGCATAAATTATATTGTTTCAGGCCCTATCCGACCACACAAAACATGAAAGTGATGATTTGCCCAAAATGTGCCAAAAACCTGTTCATGTGAGGGGAACACACTTTGATTTACTTTATAAAGATTTGCTGTGTATTCACAATGGTGGCTTATTGAAAAGGAATGCCAGTTACATCACAACAGGATTGTAGCTTTTCTTCCCTTGATGGCTGTTTGTTTTTGTGTCAGCAACTTTTCAGGTAAACATGTAAACAGAGAGTGAGATGCTCAGACTTTGTGGTTTGTTTCAGTGTTCTGGATCTGAATGCGTTCGAGAGGCAGAACAAGGCAGAGGGACTGGGCATGGTGACAGAGGAAGGATCAGGTAGGCTGCAGCACAGTCTGGTGTATTCAGCTCATAAAGTCGTCATTTTTTAACATGGCTGTCCATATGGCTTAAATCAACTTGGAATCATTGCAGTGTTTGTGATTGCCAGAATTATATATATATTTGCACAAAAGTTAATTCTATAGATAAAATAACACAATCCATTCAACGGGATAGTCACTATCAAATGATGATTCACTTCTTTCAACCATGCCAAATGTCTAACAGTCTGTTTGAGCATTTTCTTCATAAGCATTAATCATCTAAGGTCTTCACCTCATGATTGTTCCTGCATCTTTAAAGTCTACCTACTGGTACTGTCTGCACTAAGCATCACAGGGACCGTCTACATCACGGCCTAGACGGGCTCAGCGGTGCACCTTACGGTCTGGAGGGTTATGGAAGGGAGCTGGGGGCTTACCACTATACATTCATTTATAAATGTACCCCCTAGTCTGTGCATTGTCTGATCCAGTTTTTGGTCTTGATGGTATTAAACAACTTTTGGTTTGATATTATCTATGATTGTGTCTTGATTTAAAAAGGTAATGTGATGCAGGAGCCCATAGCTCGCTCACAATCACCTCAGCCTGTGTCTGAATGAATCCCCATACTAAATGCACCTTCACGGTTCAGGCTGACGAGTCCATCTAGACTGAATGTTGTCACGTCTGGAGCTGGTTCCCGCCTGTTTAGATGGAGTTAACCTCACTGTTTGCATGGCGATCTCACAACCAGCTTCAGTTGAACAGAGTCCAGACAGCGGCATAACAAGGGGTCTTTGTTTTAGCTCACAGGATTTTACCACCTTGTTGCTTCTGAGAAACTTTGTTTGTGTTCTTCTTATTGGCTATGGGTTTATTGTGTTTGGATACATTAAGGATGTAAGTAAATACAAAAACATGATTCAGAATGGACAGATAAGTGCATCGACCGACTATTGGAAACATACTGGTTGATTGAACCGAGGTAATCCTAGTCCTAAAACATCCAGATTTGGAGTTGTCTGAAGTCAGGCTTATGTGAAGTACTACATCGTCCTTTCCTTCCGTCTATAAAGCCTAATTAAATAGTTTGCAGAATACACACCTTCTAATGGTGTATAGGATAGACCACTCTTGATTACGTCGGGGTCATATCCATCTCTGTTTTCTTTACGGGATATTGCCAAGACCATGAATATATCACACTATGTCATCATTATGTAAAGGTATCATTGTAGAAAATATTTAACAAGTTGGTAGCGAAAATGAAATATTCCCCTGCAGTAACAACAATGTGCCAGCCAGTGGTTATCATACAGAAGATGATAAACTGATAATATATGATAAGCTGGGTGAACGCAAGCCATTTTGGTCATTTGCCCTCCATGATGAAACTATGATGTGACTTTGACCTACGCCTATTTGTCAACTGTATTAGAATTAAGCCAGTGAGCCATCCTTCCTCATCTTCTGGCACTTCCCTGGCATTACCAAACCACCCATCTTGGAATCGACTCAAGAGGAATCAAATGATTACTTGATTTACGTTTATGATTCAGGTTTACTCTTACTATGTACGACCAGTTTTTGTTTATTTTCTGTGTGGGCCATTGCCATAGTTTTGTATTGTGATTGACCCTATATAGAAATATCTATATATTTGTTTGTCAAACTTTTTCAGACCCCAAATACCCGCAAAAACAATAGGCCTTCTTCAACATAAGTAACCCCAAACTGGACTTAATAATACAGATTTGTGCCAGCACTATGGGAATTATTATCTTAGATAACCCCTAGTTTTTGAGTATTGAAAGCTTAACACATTCTGAAAAGACTTCACTAAAATGAATGTTTGTGATCTTCCAGGAATACCTACATTGGTATATGTCCACTTTCCTTCCCTTCTAGCCTGTTCAAAAAATAATCGGACTAAAATAGAATAACCTCCCAAGATGTATTATTTTGAATTTGCATAACCCATACATTCCATACAACCGATTTTCAATAATAAGCCACTAAACAGACCCAAAATCTGTTCACTCAGCACTGTATTCTTCACTCTTCCTTATCCATCACATATTACCTTCTAGCACAACTTTAGATCACGATTTCTGATATCCCAGGTTTTCATAAAACACGTTTGTTTTGCTTGTTGATAGCAGAATAAACCCTGAAATGTCTCCAGGTTTACATAAAACCAGTTGACACTTCTTCTAGTCACAAAGATATTCTGATGTAACGTAGATGATTGTCGTGTATTGAATAAAGCTGCATCAGGATATCATCGTTGCTGCAGTCATCCTATCGTATTGTCATAGTTATCCTGAGTTACTGTGACTCCCATCTCTAGTGAACAGAGGCACTAGCTCTATACACAAGCACATGAAAAACAGCTAAACTGCTAAATACCTAAATTATTAAATCCATTAACCATATATATATTGATTTCAAGCCTCATAGGTAATATCTTTATGTTTAGTTTATTCATATTATTAGTTCATAATCAATCAAGATTTGTGACAATAGGTAGTAAAACAATGTTTATTAAACATTTTCTTATGCTAGCAGATGAACCTACAATATCTGGGTTTTGCTTGTCAATTTGTATGATAATTTATGATTTGTCAAATCATTCGTGGATACTAAATACGTTTTCGCAGCTTATGGTGTAATGATAAAAAATAAGTTAATAATGTTGATCCATCATCATCTGGCTTGCTAAGGGAATTTGTTATAAAGTGCTACCAGTTTTTATATCAATTATTTTTATTACCAGTTGATTTGTACGATTATTATTTTATTTTTTTAATCCGTTGGGAGGTTTTTAAATCTCTATTTGACTACTGGCTTTTCTTCTGTTCCCTTTCTTTGCCTTTTTGCTGTTTTCTGTCTCCCCCTCCTCAGCCATCACCTCTGAGCGTGGTAATTATGCCCTCTGCCATTTGGTCGTTGTCTGTGGTGTCAGTTCTGTCCAGCTCCTATCAACATGGTCTATATCTTGCTTTGTGCTCCACATCTGATGGCGTCCCACCCCATTGTATCGGTTGCATTTTTTCCCAGGGTGTAGCTGACCTGTCCATATTTATGTCATAGTCCTGTTCTTCTGTCTTTTTTTCTTCACCCTTTCTCGCAATTTTGTTCTCTTGTGCCGAAATGTGTCGTGTGCCATTGTTACCCAACTATCAACCTTTATATATACGGACCATTTTCATCTCAGGGGGAGCATTTGATGAGAAACCAGAAAGGACAACTTATTTTAACTTATCCTGTCCACTCAAATCCACTCAACACAAAGACACACATGCATCACAGAATGTGCACAGGATTCTGTTTCATCAACGGTGGACAAGCCATAGGGGATTTTAGTGTGTATCCTTATATTATTATGAATATTCATTGCGTGTAAAAATTGCATCGAGCTTCTGATGATCCACACACGGTAATATTGATTAGAATACAGTTTAATCTTTTACTATGTAATACATTAAATGTATAACTATGTAATGCATTAAATGTATTACTATGTTATACATTCAATTTATTACTATGTAATACATTAAACAGCTCGCAATGTGTTAAATGTGTTAAGCTTTTCTCTTTTTCTCTCTCTCTCTCTCTCTCTCTCTCTCTCTCTCTCTCTCTCTCTCTCTCTCTCTCTCTCTGAAATCATTGTGCTCCGCTGCTCCTCCGTGGGAGAAGGGAGGGGAGGGGGTGTAGATGCTTTCTCTAATTCCCCTCTTCTGAGCCTTCAACATGTTTCTGCATCAGTTAGTGTATTCGTATACGGAAGCTTGTAACATGTCTACCAACATGCATATGTTCACTAGGGGGCAGTGCAGTATTCACCAAACAACCACTTTCAAGAAACTAAATCATCGCCAAACAAGGTACGAGCATACAAAATGCCCTGCTGGCTCACTAGTTCTCTCCATACTGCCCACAAACCGAGGTCTGATTCTGTGATTAAAGCCACTGCTCACGGGCTTGGAGACTGAGGCACACAGAGGTCAAGAACGAGGTGCCCTTCTCTGCGGAGGTTTGCATCAGCTCACTGCGGATTGGTCAAGCAGGGAACATGCATGTTGTTTTTAGTTGATGCCCCAGGCGAAATCCCAACACGTTATCTTCAGTGATTGCGATGCACTAAACACCTTCCAAGCTGTGAGGGTGGCCGTGTACCACAGAGCAGAGCCTCATGGTGCTTGGCCATTCATGGACATTTGAGGTTGGAAACACTTGGCTGCCCCCTTGTGTACATTGTGCAGGATTATAAAAGCAGGCAGGTCTGTGAAGCTCTGCATTGTGTCTCTGCTTCGCGACAAGGCTCTTTGATCCAGCTGTGACCGGCTGTGGGTCATACATCAATCCATCCCAACTGAGCGTTGGTTCACTGGAAAAGTCTATAATGATTTTGCCCTTGCCTTTATGACGCCTTAATTATGCATTTCATAATGTGCTTATTATTTGAATGTACTGTGTTATTGTTTTGTGTTATCCCGTTAAAATATTCACGTTTAAGGAGTTCTTTCTAAAGGTCATTTTACATTGACCCTTATTGCTTGTTGAGTCAACAAAATAATAATAAATCACAGGGCATACAACGCAATCTTTTTTTTTGCCAAAAAGACACATTTATTTATTTTGCACCAAGGCCGATTGTTGATGACTCTAGCCTACTTATTAATCAGTTTTACCAATCACAATCAGGACTCTTGTCATAGTCACCATGGTTACTGTACATGTTGTAGGACATGGCAGAGGTCAATATTAAGTTTTTTCAATACTGTCCTCTTATTGCGTGGATCTCATCTCATCGTATTAAATTGTTACAAGTTATTCTTTGTGCGGATAGACCAGAGGAGGTTTTGACTGGTTCTAAAATAAGAGTAAATTATGTGTAGTTTATAGTAATAATGGTAGTAATACTAGTGTAGTTATTCTAATAATAATAATCATACAAATATAAATCTCTAATATAACATATCATCATCTGGTTAACCATTCTAAGTAATAAGCCTGAAACTGTTTTAATTTATTTGTAATTCGATAAAGTTAGAGACGGGAGACTTTCAGAATACAAGAAACAAAGAACTTTTCTTTCCACTCTGATTGGCTGTTCTGTCCACTCTCGTCTGGCTGGGTGGCTGAGTGAGAGGGTTTTGGGAGTATCCCTTATTGATAACTGTATTAAAATCACTATTGATAAGCATCAACAACCGATACGTCTACGTAAATCAACAAAAGTTGAAGTTGTTTATAAGTTTCACATTGCGACTTTGATACAATATAGAATGTTTATTTATTTTTTCTTCATTTAGGCAAGACTCCAAAAGTCTTTTTACTATTTAATATTAAAAAGACTAATAATAAAAAAATAATAACACAAAGAATTTCAAATTATTTAATTATCATATTAATAATTATTATATATATAGAATTCCTTGATATACATTTTGCTCAGAAATAAAGTGGCTTTCAGACTTTTTTTCCAACTGTAATTTTTTCCCCAGCTGCGTCCGGTTGTATCCAGTTTACTGCCCTGTTTTGTGGTTGCTTCTGTGTCCACTTGCCTATTCCCGCCCGCCGGTTTCCATGACAACATGGTTTCAGTGTGTTTCCTCACCAGCCTGATTAACTGCATCATTGACACCTGGTTAAACCATAATTGATACATCGGAGAAAAACTGCCCAAAATGGTCTGAGCATGGTGTTTCACAAATCCTATGCCATAACGCCGCCGTATTGATACATTTGACTTTTGGTTGGAAAAGGTATGTTTTGTGTCTGTGTGCTGTGGTTGATCTCATCCCAGGAAGATTGAAAGGCAGAGGTTTTGCATCTTCTATATTGTTTGTTTTGGTGTTTTATGTCAGCGATACACACTACCCTTATTATCATTCTCAAGTTGTTGGTGTTGCTTCGTTCGTAAAATGCACTTCTCTTTTTAACGTAGTCTTTCTTTTTTCTTTTTATCTCTCCTTGTCTGTCAATCGTCTTTTCTATCTGCTTTCCTTTTTGCTATTCTTCCTTTTTTTTTTATATGTGTACCTTGGGTTTGAATGTTGAATGTGGGTAAATGTCTACACAATTTTGGTAAATGTATGTTTTGGAAAAATTGACGTGTGTGTTTGTATGTGCCTGTGTGTGTGCCTGTGTGTGTATATGCCTTTGTTTGTGTGTGAGTGTGTGTGTGTGTGTGCCTGTGTGTTTGTGCCTGTCTCTGTGTGTGCGTGCGTGTGTGTTTGTGTGTGCCTGTGTGTTTGTGCCTGTCTCTGTGTGTGTGTGTGTGTGTGTGTGTGTGTGTGTGTGTGTGTGTGTGTGTGTGTGTGTGTGTGTGTGTGTGTGTGTGTGTGTGTGTGTGTGTGTGTGTGTGTGTGTGTGTGTGTTTGTCTGTGTGTATGTGCTGGTCCTTTTATCTGCGGCCAGGTGAAAAGGTGATGCAGGACGACGAGTTCACCTGTGACCTGTTCCGCTTCCTGCAGCTCCTCTGTGAAGGACACAACTCTGGTAACTGGCTGACCGGCCCCTTTGATACCACAGCATGGGGGATCACTTGATTCTGGGCTCACTCAAGTTTCATGCGTGTGCATTATTTTGTACACCCAAAATAACAAAAATAGGAAAAAGACTTTGAACTGTAAAAGTTCACTTTAAATCCAACCTTGACTACAATCATCAACTCAAACTGTTTACCAGATGTTGGTCGAAGACATAACAAAGCATTGCAGAAGAATATTTCAAATGAATGCTATAATTATTGTATAATAGTATATGAAAGTAATTAATATCTAATCAACTGTGATATAATCAAAATAATTACCCTTAGTCACCCTGGTACATTATGTTCCGATATAACAGAACAGCAGAGATTAGTTAAATTCTCCTTAAATAATGTGTGTAGAAACCAATTCAGCTTAATTTATTTCAGAACTTGTATTCATACATTTTGGATGTTCTGATTCGTTGTAATTTGAAGAATACACACTCATTTGTATAGTGTTGATTCATCTGTTTTTAGTATGCATTCGTTTTTAAATTTAAACAGAATATACACCTTGTGGTTGTCAGATTTCCAGAACTACCTTCGAACCCAGACAGGGAACAACACGACCGTTAACATCATTATATCTACTGTGGACTACCTCCTCAGAGTACAGGTCAGTCCCGCCCCCTGGTGCTTCACTTCCTCATCAGAGTACAGGGCCGTGTTCCAATACCCGTACTGTCCGCACTTACTAGCCAAAATTTGAGTACGCAGTACGTTCCAATTCAGATCCGGCGAAAAGAAGTATACTTCAAGGACCCGGATGCCGTACTCAAAACGGGCTAATCGTGAAGTGTGGATCGAAGGACACTCCCCGTACTCAACGGCAGCCATCTTAGCTACGTAGCGGAAGAGGCGGAGCCAGGCTGAGCCAAAGTTGGCGCATTTTCCACATAGCCTGCATTAATAGTCATTCTGTAGTTTTTATAGTTTTTATAGCTGCTAGGCGTAAAGAGTTCACCGTTCAAAGCGGGATGTTTATTGCGGGGGAGGAGCCACGGCGGCAGTCGTGATCGTCATTTCCGGTATGTGCACCACAGAGTACTCGATTTGGAACAGCACTCACATCTGAAAAATTAGCGTACTCAAGTGAGTACGGATAGTGCAGATAGTGTACTTCCTTTAAGTATACTCATGGAAGTACGGGTATTGGAACACAGCACTGGTCAGTCCTGCCCCCTGGTGCTTCACTTCCTCCTCAGGGTACAGGTCAGTCCCGCCCCCTGGTGCTTCACTTCCTCCTCAGAGTAGGTCAGTCCCGCCCCCTGGTGCTTCACTTCCTCATCAGAGTACAGGTCAGTCCCGCCCCCTGGTGTTTCACTTCCTCCTCAGAGTACAGGTCAGTCCCGCCCCCTGATGCTACTTCCTCCTTAGAGTACGGCTCATTCCCGCCCCCTGGTGCTTGACTACTGGGGACTTCCTCCTAACATCAGTAAGTCTGCCACAGGCCTCTACTAAACTGTCCAGTAGTTTACGCTAGTCTTCCAACACCACACTGAGCAGACCTATTGCTAAGCTAGCAAGCTATGGGGGAGTGGCTTAGGAGGGAGGCCTGAGGGGAGGGTTGTGGTTACATAGATTGAGGATCCATCTTACTCTGGTGGTCTCTCTAAAACTACCTAACTGCTTCAGGTCAGATCCCAGAGTTGTAAAGTGAGAGAGCAGCAAAGAGCGGAAGAGAGCAAGATTTTGGAACTGAACAACCTGAAAAACTCCCGTCCCTTCTAACGTCCTCGCTCCAGTCCTTACTCTACTCTACCATTTCTCCACCATTTTGAAAGATGTAAAGATCCTGTTGTGTGAGTTCGGCATAGCATTGAAGTGTCCAACCCTCATCTTCTGTCCTGGCCCTCATCCTCCTCATGCGGCTTTAGGAGTCCATCAGTGACTTCTACTGGTACTACTCCGGGAAGGAGGTGATCGACGAGCAGGGACAGAGGAACTTCTCCAAGGCCATCAACGTGGCCAAGCAGGTGTTCAACACGCTGACTGAGTACATCCAGGTGAGCTCACTCCCCTGGGATCAGGAGAGCAGCTCTGAACCTGATCCATCGCTTTAGATTCTAACTAAATCTGTTGGGAGGCACTTTGATGCTCTGTAGGAATACAAGCTTGCCATATAGGTGCCTTATTGAGTTATTATGGGGCAAGGTGACTATAAGAGAGGGGTTAAAACCAAAGCCCATATGTGAATATAATGTTGAGAATTATATTGAAGAATTCTCTTTACCTAATCATTTTAACTTACAATATAAAGTGGAAGATAATGTTGTTAGTTAAGAAATGTTTTTATACTCATGAACTCATAGCTAGAGATTTTGCAAGGCTTTTTAAAAAATAGCAAAGTCTTATTCAATCGATATGCAAACAGTGTTAAGCCAAAAGCATGTTAGCTTGCCAAGCACTAGCCCCCCAGCTAGCATTTAGATCCAAGATGAATGCTATCAGGTGAGGCACAAATTTCTGCCACATGTTCTGCCTTCCTGAAGGCTCCTCCTTCATTCTATTGGCTGAAAGACGTCTGACGTGCGTGTTCATGTTGACGTGTCTCCCTCCAGGGCCCGTGCACAGGGAACCAGCAAAGTCTGGCCCACAGCCGCCTGTGGGACGCGGTTGTGGGCTTCCTGCATGTCTTCGCCCATATGCAGATGAAACTGTCTCAGGTGGGTTTGGGTGCGAGGTGCAGAGAGTCATGTTACCATGCACTAGCTCAGTCTGTGAAAAGAGCCGACATGTCAGCCCCAGCCAGGGGACATTCACGCTGGTTATAGGGGCCGGAGGTAAGAGTATAGAGTTGGAAAGAGAGAGAGCGGAAAATAGAAGAATGAAAGAAAAAGAAAAAAGGCCCTACCTCTCTGTTGTCTCCCTCCCTGTGCTCCTCCCTCATTGAGATGTGATTCATTTCATGCACCTGTGATTGACAGAGGTGATGAACAATGATAAAGAAGATGGAAGAGATTGGTCTTCACTAGTGGAATTTAACCCAGAGAGGTGGAAATTGTCTCATAATGAGGCACAGTTAGTTTGAATCTGAGCATTTCACTCACTTAGGGTTGATGGATTGCTGCGCCATTGCTAATAAATAATAGCTCTTAAATCTTACCTACTGCAGATTTAAGTAGTTTAAAATAAAGTCTTTCAAGGCCGTATTGAGGTTAAATGGCTCCCGTCTGGCCCACAAGGACAAACAGCACATCCCTTAATAAATATGTTACGTATTTAGGGATAGCAAAAGCTAAATAGTCCTGTTTGAAAATTACTACTGCACACAAGTCTCAAAGTTTATAGACATGGCGCAGGAAGTGCACGAGAGTGAAACTGCTCCCCATGGTGTTTGCCTTCAAACTGGGGTGAAATGCATCGCTTTTCCCGTAGAGATGTTTTAAGGAATGTGTATTATAGGTTGTGCTGCAAATCCAAAGTCCCATTCCTATTTATCGTTAAAAGGTTATAACTACTGTTGATTTCAACAACGTTTTTAAACACACGTTTAACCTTTACCTAAACCACATCTTTTGATGGCAGTTATTCTAGGCTTATGTTTTTATCTATCTGAAAAAGGTAGCCAATGGCATAGTTCATATTGGAATTAAAGTACCGTCATTTTCGGACTATAAGCCGCGCCTTTTTCCCCATTTTTCGATTCTGCGGCTTACATAACAGTGCGGCTAATGTATGGATTTTTACAGCTAACGGCCAATCGGAAAATTAATATTCAAAGCTTAAATCAGTAAGCTGGAATCGGAGCTTCGTTGTTTTTTTTCCACGTATGTGACGTTAACAGAGTGAGGGAGGCAAACTATAAGCGTCAGCGACACCAAGCAGAGAAGCGAGAGAGGTATAGGAAGAATAGATATCTTGTGTCCCTTTACTTTATAACACAACATTAGCGGGATCTTGGGAGGAAAAGTAATACTTAGCGAAATGCTAACCTAGCGTTATTTGTTTACGTTTGCTGTACAACGCTGCGCCAATCAACTGTGACTGGCTTGCTGCAGAGCGTGAGCGTCTTGGGAATACCCGGACAATATAATGGATATAATATGGATGAATTAAAAAGCTCCCGTAAGGGCTGAGATGGCAGAGGACAGCTGATTTGGAACGGAACAACAGCTGTTCGCTTTCACAGGGAAAAACTAAGGAACTTCAACCTAGGCCTACTAATTAACGTTCAAAAGCTATTAAATCTTCAACAAAATATACAGATACTGTCAAAATCGGCTCCAGGGAGTATATAGAAATTATTAATGTTGTTTTTGATGGTGTTTTCTTCTGGAACGAGTATTCGAATATTCACTCTGAAAAAACCAAAGAGTATTCGAAGCCTGATAAATGGCATTCCGGCCAGCCCTAATGGTAATTAAACATTAAAACACCTGCGGCTTATAGACCAGTGCGGCTTATATATGTACACATCATTCAATTTAGCTGCTGCGGCTTATACTCCGGTGCGCCTTATAGTGCAGAAAATACGGTAGTATTTGTTTCTACAAATGGTCAATGGGAAATTCAAGGCTCATTCTCCGTCATAAAGTTACCACTTAATGGGGCAGGTTTTTACTTCCCCTCCCTATGAGACTTTTGTACGATTGTCTGATCGGTTTTGATATGTCCGGCCAACCGAGGGCACAACCTGTTACTGTCTCCTTGCAGGACTCCAGTCAGATAGAGTTACTGAAGGAGCTGATGGACCTCCAGAAGGACATGGTGGTCATGCTGCTCTCTATGCTTGAGGGTAGGTCTGAAGATAATCTGGAATTAAGGTCTCAATATACTTGTGTCATGTCAACATTCCATTACATGTGCTCCACAGACCATATCAGAAAATGTGAAAAGTGAAAGTAGTGAATTCTTGCTAGTGTTCAAAATGTTTATTGTGAGAGTGATTTTCACCACTATGACTACACTTGGTGATTCTATCTTATATCATCATATACTCCCCTCTTTGTAACAATGGTTGAATTAACCTAAGTGGCGCTTGTGGAACCTGGAGCTCCTTGTTTCGAACCTTAGGGCCCCCACCGTCAGCACTCCCTCTCTATAACCTGGCTTCATACTGCTCCTGGATCTCAGTCCTGTCATGTGTTCTCCGACACCACCCTTTAGGTAACGTGGTGAACGGCACCATTGGCAAGCAGATGGTGGACATGCTGGTGGAATCTTCCAACAACGTGGAGATGATCCTTAAGTTCTTCGACATGTTCCTCAAACTCAAAGACCTGACCTCCTCGGACGCCTTCAAGGAGTATGATCTGGATGGCAAAGGCAAGTAGCTGGTCCTACCTGGGTCTAGGCTGGGCAGGATTTAGACTACGCAGGAGTTAGAACATGCAGGATCTAGACTATGCTAAACAAACACGAAACATTTGATAAATGGTCTCAAATTTACCCACATCCAGACCGAAGTTAGGTCATTGTTGGTACCGTGATTCTAAATGATTATCATCTGACTGAGGCAGTGGACCGTGCCGATTGGTGGATGGAAAGCTAGACGTTTATATGTTGACCTGCAGGTGTGATCTCCAAGAGGGACTTCCATAAAGCCATGGAAAGCCACAAGCACTACACCCAGTCGGAAACGGAGTTCCTCCTCTCCTGTGCAGAGACGGACGAAAACGAACTGCTGGACTATGAGGAGTTTGTGGAGCGCTTCCACGAGCCGGCCAAGGTACCTTCAGGAGGATATTGCTCGGGGTTGGCCGCATATGTTGTGACGTTCTATAGCTAGTACATTCCCCATTCCTTTCTAAATCCCAGCTCAGATCAGATATTTTTGACAAGACTGCTTGCAACTGATGGCTGCTTGAAACAAATCACAAGATAAAGTTCTGAAACTGGGCCTTTGAAATCGACGCAGCGAGAAGCGGTATGAAGCCCTATGTGGCTACTTGCGCAATGCTAGCAGCTGGGAAAGTAAAACACTCCAGGGACTGTATTTTACCTGGAAAGAGGCTTATTGAAACTGGTTGGAAACAAAATATTAGTGATATTTCTGCTTGTTACACGGCTATAATTCCCATAAATAGGCACTGTAGCTTACTTTTGTTATCTTGTCATGTTGTGGTAAATTATCGGCCATGTTTAAGTAGCTGGGAGGTACGGCAGTAGGTTCTATTAGCGCACTGCGTAATGAGGTCAATCTCCTGAGATGCCAATCAACGGCGGTACGCTCTGCAGCCGTCCAGGTCACACCGCCTCCACGTTCTCTGTTTCGTCTCATCACAAATCTCCTATCAGAACTGGGCTTGAGGTGCAGTCCGTCCATCGATCCATCTCCAATGTCTTCCTTCAGGACATTGGCTTCAACGTGGCAGTTCTGCTGACCAACCTGTCAGAGCACATGCCCCACGACACACGGCTGCAGACCTTCCTGGCGCTGGCGGAGAGCGTGCTGGACTACTTCCAGCCCTACCTGGGGAGGATCGAGATCATGGGGAGCGCCAAGCGCATTGAACGGGTTTACTTCGAGATCAGCGAGTCCAGCCGGACGCAGTGGGAGAAGCCCCAGGTCAGTGTTCAACTCAAGTAATTGTTGTAATACAACTTGTCGAGTCCATTTATTTCAAGCTCTCCACAGCATAACAACACATAATCGCCACAACGGAGGGAAACTCACGGCACACACAAAGTCAGATTCATACAGCACTCCCTAGCAACAGGTAAATGGCTACCATAAATAATAGAATAGAGGCACAGTCAGACCAGACTAATCTCTTCCTTTGGTAGCATGTAAGCAACCAGTATGTACTGTTTGCGTCTCCGTCCTAGTTCTTTGGCATGTGCCTCACCCCCTGCTGCTCCTCTCCCCCGCCAGGTGAAGGAGTCGAAGCGACAGTTCATCTTTGACGTGGTGAACGAGGGCGGCGAGAAGGAGAAGATGGAGCTGTTCGTCAACTTCTGCGAGGACACCATCTTCGAGATGCAGCTAGCCGCGCAGATGTCGGATGCGGGCGAGCGCTCGGCGGTGAAGGAGGAGAGCGAGCAGGAGCGGCCTGAGGAGGCGGGCCCCGAGACGGGCTTCTTCTCCGTGGCCACCCTGCGGACGGCGCTGCTCGCGCTGCGCTACAACGTGGTGATCGTCATGAAGGCAAGGACCGATGGGGACGACGGCCGTGATGCGTCATGAGATGAGCCGTTATAATCCACACCACAACCAGAACCAGAACTCTCATCCCCACAAAGCGTTTCACTCATGAATGGCCGTGGCATTTCTCACAAGAACTGCACTCCGGTAATATCCACAGCACCCTTTATGTGTCACCAGATTAATGTTCCCCTGCTTGTTGTCAGGTGCTGTCGATGAAGAGCGTGAAGAAGCAGGTCAAGAGGTTGAAGAAGATGACTGTCAGGGACCTGGTGACCACGCTGGCCTCTTTCTACTGGTCCACGCTGCTCCGGGTCCTGTACGTGGTCTTCAGCGTGGCCAGGGGCTTCTGCAGGATCACATACAAGAGCCTGATGGGAGGCAGCCTTCTGAACGGCGGCAGCGCCATGAAGGCACGTTGTACCGTCTCCTTGTCTTTGTGTTGTGTACAGACCCTGCGTGTTGTATTCAACAAACTGGACCTTCTTGTCCGTGTCTGACCTGAATGTGCTCCTCCAGGTGTCGGAGCTGCTGGGCAGCCTGCCTGACCTCAGCCAGGATGAGGGGGTGCGTGGGGAGGGGGCGGAGCCAGAGAAGAAGTCCTCAGACCGCGCCTTCCACCCCGAGGATGAGCTGGCAGACCTGGCCATCAACACCGGCGAAACCGAGGTTCTGTCGGACATCTTCGGCCTGGACCTGAGAAGGGAGGGGGGCCAGTACAAGCTCACGCCCCACGACCCCAACGCAAGCCTGACCCACCTGCTGATCTCCCCTCCCCCCGCCGCAATCCCCTCCCCGGAGCTCAGACAGAGGCACCAGGTGGGGTTGTCAGCTGGCGCTTTACGTTGGCTGTGTACTCGCCAGTCGCCAATCGTTCTGTTCTTATACCGTTCATTTAGTGACAGCTGGCTCTCTCAGTTATTTTCTCATTCTAACCATCTCTCGCTCACAACCTTAGTCATGTATTCATCATTCCCATATTGCATGTAGCGTGTCTGTCTCTGCATGATCTCTATGATGGACATGGTTTTAATCTATAAGCATCAATAAAATCACATCTCTTCTAGATTAAGAGTTCAGGCTTGGAGGACAGCGAAGGAACAGCAGAGACCAGCCATGAGTCCAAGAAAACAGGGTATGTCAAATGAGCCAAAACCAAAAGAACTGTTTGTTAATTGTGCTTGCACTTTTTCAAGCACAATTAAGTGCAATTGCTTCAAATGAGTAAAAGCTAAGACTGCAATTCATTTCATTAGATATTCACAGATACTCTTTGAATAATGCTCAATGGGAATTGAATGCGTTGCTCTGCTTTCGAAAGCTACCTAGAGATGGGGGAGCTTTTTACTTTATCTCCCTACTGTCCTTCAAGAGAAACAAGGCGCGCAGTATGTGTATCCATCTTTAGCTCTAGTCTCAGTCCATCCATGTTCATCTGATCTAAGCTTCTGCACTACATGTCCTTGTGGCTTAAGGCCTGAGAACGAAGACAAAGACAAAGCGAAAAAAGAGGCGATGGCTAAACAGAAGATCCGACAGAATTACATCTTCAAGTCTGAGGAACCAGACCTGCAGGAGTCCGTCTTCTGGAAGAAGATCATCGCCTACCAGAGGAAACTGTTGGTAGGACGCGATTTTCATTGATCTTATTATTCATTATGTTGCAAAAATATGCACAAGATGGCAAACATTATTGGATGAGATTGCACAATTGGACATACAAAGATTGTTTTAAAATAAAGGGTTACAAAATCCCTTTCACATAGCTGCAGACCACTATCTGATTGTAGATACCCAAAACTGAAAACAAAAAAACGGATAGAATCTCAAACACAAAATGCAACTGAAAACGAAGAAACGGAAATGCAGGACCATATTTCGGTGCTATAGAGTATATCTCAAAGGACTTCAATGTTTGTGCTACTGGTTAGAGGACACAGCAAAGGGGGAAGATTTAATTTCCGCCTGAAATAAATATCATGCTTTAGAGTGAATACAGTGCATTATCAGTTGGTAGCCCTATAGTACAATTGGGCAACAGCACGACATCTGATGAGTACCTGAGTCAATATTTGATGTAAGTAAAGTAGAGCAAAGATAGAGATTTTTTAAGTCGATTTAGGTAATATCTCCAAATAAAAACATAAATCTAATGCAAGTCAATGCAAAATTGAAGATATAAACTTTTTGAGACACAAACGGGTCGATATCTTGGAAACCCATTGTATCATTTTGACACTTGCCCCCTCTATTGGAAGTTCAGCATGCACCATATGGCCGCCAGATAGCGCTGAAGAACCTGTGTTCTGATTGAAGGCAATTTACAGATTTCCTCTGAAACCGTCTCGGCTATTACAATCAGAACACTTATTGAGTGTAAACAGCATGTTTCGTTGCAAAATGGTGCCCAGACACTGGATTATCCAATTGTGGTGGTTTTATTTGATCAAACACAACTTTGATGACAAAATAAAGTAATCTATACGATGATAAAATAAATGAATAAACGCTTAACGAGTGCGTTTTAAGGATTTACAACCAGGAACTGAACTTTAAAGAATATGAATACAAAAAAGAATCCAGTCCAAACCAAACAAAAATAGAAACGGATTAAAAGAATCCAAACTCAAATCAACACAGTGTTGCTCATGTTCTAAGGATCTGATGAATCATGTATCTAATAATCTATTACGAATTGTATCTGACACATTGATACTATACTGCCAAAGGGATGAGGTGTGAACACATTAAACATGAGGTAATCTGCGTCATGTCTTACTGCTTCATGTTACTGATTAGAAGGGATGAGGTGTGAACACATTAACCATGACATAATCTGCTGTCTCACTGCCTCACGTTACTGAGCCAAAGGGATAAATTGTGAACACATTAAACATGAGGTAATCTGCGTCATGTCTTACTGCTTCATGTTACTGAGCAGAAAGGATGAGGTGTGAACACATTAACCATGGGGTTATCTGCTGTCTAACGGCTTCATGTTACTGAGCAGAAGGGATGAGGTGTGGTCACAATCCCAAAAGTTGCCACAGGTCTGCCTTAATGTACGCACAGCACAGTTAGCCAAACATGGTCTTGTGTCGACACTAGGCCTGCAGCGGATTCGAATTGTATCCGAATCCGTTCGGTTCGTTTACCACAGTTCGGAGCATTCTGGAGATCCGCGGATTTCGGTTTCATGAAGGCATTGCCTTATGTAGCGTATTTTGCCTACTGTAGCCTACGTCCGATACAAAAGGGTGTTTAGGACCCAGCGGAATGCATTCTCTCCAGTGCTGCCTGAGCCAATGAGACTTTTCCCGCCCCTCCCTTCAGCCTGTCAGCGTTCAAAACAAACTGGGCTTTAAACTTTAAGCGGTCCATGACAATTTATGAATGGAAAAGATGAATGGAAATGACAATAAGAGGAAATTTGAGGAAGCACCAGCCTCATTAAAGTCAGCCGTGTGGGATCATTTCGGTTTTAGTGTGGAGTGCGATGATCAGGGGAAAAATACAGTTGACAAGCAAAGGACAGTATGCAAACACTGTTTCTCGTCCTTCGTTTACTCCTCGGGTAGCACTTCGAATATGGCAGGACACCTTCGCCGCAGCCACCCAACTATTAATGTGAGTGGAACAGCTAGAAAAGATCTGGGCTCATCTTCAAAGACCATTCAAACATCAATCTCGTCGGCCTTTCAAATGCATGTTTTCAAATGCATTTAGGGGAACATTTATTGCACAAAAAAGCCTTGCAAGTTGTCTGATTGCAGTCAATTAACACATTGCAAATAGCCTGTGGGTCTCATTCATTTTTGTGTTTCTCCCCCAAACCCTCCGTCAAAAAAAAGTCTGCCTTTTTACTATCACGGACATGATCCTAATCCGAACCGTATCCGAAACCGAGGCCCAAAACGGTTATCTGAACCGAACCGTGGACACACTGATCCGTTTCACCACTAGTCGACACAGCCATGTGCTTTGGGTCGTAGAAGTGATTGTGTTGGAAAATGAGTCGTTATAATAAATAGTCAACAAAAACAATAAAGCCCAATTAAAAGAAGAAACCAGGGACCCAACTTGACTATGCCTCCCAAAGACACCTCAGGCCTTTCAAAACATAGGCCCGGCTTTTAAATGGTACATTAGAAACATCCAAAGTATAATCCCTCCGTCCCAACCATGTAATGCCCTGTCCTTGTATCTCTCCCCTTCAGAACTAGCGCTGTTCTTTAGTGTCCTGTCCTCCTTGTGGCTCTCCCCTTCAGAACTAGGGCTGTTCTGTAATGTCCTGTTCTCCTTGTGGCTCTCCCATTCAGAACTACTTTGCCAGGAATTTCTACAACATGCGGATGCTGGCTCTGTTTGTGGCCTTTGCCATCAATTTCATCCTCCTCTTCTACAAGGTACCGGCTTCCCTTTGGTCCATTCTCATTATCCATAGTTCAGCTGATCCATTATTACACATCTTTTATTTGTTGTATTTGAGGAAACCCATGCCCATATAGGTGTTACTGGTTAGGGTGATCAAACCATCGTATCCCTGTCTCCTGGCTAAACTGAAGCCCCCATTACCAAAATGGGATTCGCATAATGACCATGTCAAATATATGGAATACATTTCTAATACTACAGTGTTTAGTGTGAGGATGCATTGCCCGGAAGATAAACAACAGCAGTAGCCCTTTGAGATGTTCTACAGTACTTCTCACCATAGACGGATGAGCATTGGCAAATCCAGGTGCTACATTGACAATGTTTATATCCTAGCAAGAGCTTGCTCATTGTTAATGCTCTCGGCAGAATACAATTTCTTTTTTTTAACAAATGATCTTGGCAACGGATGTTTGAGTGGAGCCAAGACCGGTATTTTTTTATCAGCAAGACCGGTATTGCCCTTTCATTACCACAACAAGAACTAGTGTGATCCGACCCCCTCCTACAGGTGTCCACGTCCTCGGCCGTGGTGGAGCAGAAGGAGCTGCTGTATCCCAGCAGCCAGTCCAGGGTGGAGTGGGCCACACTGGAGGAGATGGAGGGCCGGGCGGCCGAGGAAGGCCGGGAGGCCCCCAGGCCGGTCACGGTGCACTTCGTCCTGGAGGAGAGCAGCGGTTACATGGAGCCCACCCTACGTATCCTGGCCATCATGCACACGGTCATCTCCTTCTTCTGCATCATCGGCTACTACTGTCTGAAGGTGGGCTCCTGGTTGCAAGCTCAGCTCTGGTGTTCAGTCGGCCAGTCAGGGCAGACGAGGTGTGGAAGGTTAAGCACCGAATATGGTCCCACGTTCATGCAACGAAAGGGGGTTACGGAACCTCCTTGCATCCACCGCAAGGGCCTGACATGCGCCTCTCAAAAATGTTAACCTTCCGTTGAGGCGACGCAGCAGCAAGGGCTCTGATTGGTCCGCTTACTAAAATCTGACGCAGAACCATAAAGGTTCTTGACTGCGTCGAAGCGCCTGCGTGGTCATTGCGTTGCGTGACCATGGAACCATAATCAGCCCTTTAATCATTAGCCCGGCTGTGTGATGTGAGCTAGTGTAGCCCGGCTGTGTGATGGGAGCTAGCGTAGCCCGGCTGTGTGATGTGAGCTAGTGTAGCCCGGCTGTGTGATGGGAGCTAGCGTAGCCCGGCTGTGTGATGGGAGCTAGCGTAGCCCGGCTGTGTGATGGGAGCTAGCGTAGCCCGGCTGTGGGATGTGAGCTAGCGTAGCCCGGCTGTGTGATGTGAGCTAGCCTAGCCCGGCCGTGTGATGTGAGCTAGCGTAGCCCGGCTGTGGGATGTGAGCTAGCGTAGCCCGGCTGTGGGATGTGAGCTAGTGTAGCCCGGCTGTGTGATGGGAGCTAGCGTAGCCCGGCTGTGTGATGTGAGCTAGCGTAGCCCGGCTGTGTGATGTGAGCTAGCGTAGCCCGGCTGTGGGATGTGAGCTAGCGTAGCCCGGCTGTGGGATGTGAGCTAGCCTAGCCCGGCCGTGTGATGTGAGCTAGCGTAGCCCGGCTGTGGGATGTGAGCTAGTGTAGCCCGGCTGTGTGATGTGAGCTAGCCTAGCCCGGCCGTGTGATGTGAGCTAGCGTAGCCCGGCTGTGGGATGTGAGCTAGCGTAGCCCGGCTGTGGGATGTGAGCTAGCGTAGCCCGGCTGTGGGATGTGAGCTAGCGTAGCCCGGCTGTGTGATGTGAGCTAGCCTAGCCCGGCTGTGGGATGTGAGCTAGCGTAGCCCGGCTTTGTAGGAGGGGTGAGTGGGAGGGGTTCTGGAAGCAGGAAGATTCTTGTAACGAACATATCTGTTGTAGGATGTCATTTTATTGACATTTATTTAACGTTAGTGAAATCGCTATAGTCTATATACAGGTTATTTTAACTCACAAGCTAAAATGTCAATAATTTCGATTTACTGCTAAAAGCTGCTGTAGCTCAGATTGGAGAGCGACAGATTTTAAACAAGGATAAAATGTCCTCTGGCCCTCCCTCACTCAGTTTTCACCCTTCATAATTGTTGCCTTCAACTCACTGGGGACTAACAAGCAAAACGGATTGCCCAAAAATGAGGTGCCCTGATTGGTCAGAATTGAGCCGGGGGGGTCATCTCCTACCCCATCTCATACTGAGGCAGGCGACCCAAACGGATCTCCTCAAAAAAACAGTTCACTCACTAGAAGCTTTACCAGAAGGCATTTCTACCAAATGACCTTCAAATTGTAGCTGTTGAGTGGTGTCCACAGCTGCTCTGAGGAGGTTCAGACTGTGTGATTGTACGACTCAGGTGCCGTTGGTGATCTTCAAGCGTGAGAAGGAGGTGGCCCGCAAGCTGGAGTTTGATGGCCTGTATATCACGGAACAGCCGTCTGAGGACGACATCAAGGGCCAGTGGGACCGACTGGTCATCAACACACAGTGAGCTGCACTCTACTGCTCATGGCTGTGAACGAAGACCACTCACTAATGCTGAGATGCACTGATATTTACACACTACTGTGTGAGCGTGTGAATTAAAAAAAACATTGTTTGGTATAATAATTACATCTATCAATATAACAATCATTTAAAAATATAAATCGATTAACAGGTCAGTATCTATGAAGGGGGGTCGATGTCTTCTATAAATTATTATTATTCACTTATTAAGGTCCTTTTGTTTTGGTTTTCAGATCTTTCCCAAACAATTACTGGGACAAATTTGTGAAGAGAAAGGTTAGTCAATTCAATCGGGTATTTGTATGAATAACGACAGATAATTCTAATTGTTATTTAATTATCTCCTTCATTTTCATGATCTTATCCATGACTCTTTGTCCCTCCCTTTAAATACCTCTTTACCTCTCTGATGAACTCCTGCATTGATCCTTTGAAAGTTTCTGTGAAAGATTGGTCCCAAACAAGCGGAATGAGAAACTGACCTGTACTCCACTGTGAGATGGGTAACCGGGAAGCACACTGACCACTGTGTCTCCCCTTCTGGTTGCTAGGTGATGGATAAGTACGGAGAGTTCTACGGCCACGACAGGATCAGCGAGCTGCTGGGGATGGACCGGGCCGCGCTGGACTTCAGCGACTCACACGAGAAGAGGAAACCCAAGAAAGACAACTCATTAGCTGCTGTGTAAGTGAGAGTGTGTGTGGTAGGGTGAGTGTGTGCGTGTGGATCATGGGTCTGGGTTTTGTGTGTGTGTGTGTGTGTGTGTGTGTGTGTGTGTGTGTGTGTGTGTGTGTGTGTGTGTGTGTGTGTGTGTGTGTGTGTGTGTGTGTGTGTGTGTGTGTGTGTGTGTGTTTAGATTGTGTGATTGTGTGTGTGTTTGGATTATGTGTGTGATTGTGTGTGTGTTTGGATTATGTGTGTGTCTGTGTCTGTGTTTGGATCATGTGTGTGTTTGGTTGTGCCGGTGTGGGTGTTTGTATCTTGTATGTGTATGTGTGTGGTTTGGATCGTGTCTGTGTGTAGGTGTGTTTGGATCATGTGTGTGTGTGTGTGTGTGTTTTTGTGTTTGGATCATGTGTGAGTAGGTGTGTTTGAATGCTGTACCTGGTTTGGCAGGTGTAGAACGTGTCCCCTAAGGTTTAAATTCTCAATACCTTCTCAAACATCATTTCATTTGACAGATCTATTAGAAGCAGTCTTTTCAGATCAGATCGCTTGCCTGCCTTGTTCTGGGTGGGTGGTTCAATTCCCTGCTGAAGGGGCGGTGTGGTGTGCAAGAACCAACGTTACAGACTGTTTTTAAAATTGGAAAAATCGGTGTGTGTGCCCTTATGTGTGCATGTGTGTCTGCACCAATGTGTGTTGTCGCCCGTGTGTGTGTCTTGTTGTGTTTGTTTGTTTACTCAATTCAACGACAGACTCTGCGTGGGTTGCTTGCTTCTTGGCTATCTTCGGGACAAACTGTTTAGCATTCAACCCCTAAATCTTTATTTTGTTAAAAAAGATACAGAAGTTTAATTTGAAAAGCAAAGTAGTGAAGGGAAATTGGAAAGGTTTGAGAACCTTTCCATTTTCAACGGGGCGTAACATCAATGCTAGGGTGTTTGAGTGGGGTGCGTGTACATTGTGTGATGAATGAGTGGCGTGAGTGAATATGTTTACATTGTGTGATGAGTGTTTGAGTGGTGTGAGTGAATGTGTTTACAATGTGTGATGAGTGTTTGAGTGGTGTGAGTGTATGTGTTTACATTTTGTGATGAGTGTTGTTGTGCGTCATACGAGTGTACATGTCACAGTTACCATCTGTTTGTAGTCATCTCAGAGGATGTGTTGAAATCAGACAGCAATGCCCAGACCTCGGGTATGGTGTCCATGGGCAGACGAGAGAGGATAATACTGTTCTGAACACACACAGGATCCACCTGCACTCACACCTTGTGTGGGGATACTTCTCCTTCCATCCCACCTGTGAGGGTTTATATTCCAACAGGTTTGAAATAGATGAGTGTTTATGTGTTAGCGATTCATGATGTGTGCTGTAACAGCTTCCTTCTTCAACAGGCTGAACTCCATTGATGTTAAATACCAGATCTGGAAACTTGGGGTGGTGTTCACTGATAATGTACGTATACACTTTTAGTATTACATTGTGTGATACTACTGCATAAGTGATATATGACCCATGAATACAGTTTATTAACCGTAGTTAGTACTCAACGATATATATAACATTGGTATAGTCATTTTGAGATATTTGAATGTGAAAATTGTATATATGATAGCTCTTAAGTAGAATTGAATGATAAGTGACTAGTGTTATTCTCTTACTGTAGCTGTTACCCCTCATCCCCAGTCCTTCCTGTACCTGGTCCATGACCATGTCTATTATTCTCTTGACTGTGTTCATCTGCAGTCCTTCCTGTACCTTGCCTGGTACATGACCATGTCTATTCTGGGACACTACAACAACTTCTTCTTCGCTGCCCACCTGCTGGACATCGCCATGGGCTTCAAGACGCTGCGCACCATCCTGTCCTCGGTCACGCACAACGGCAAACAGGTCCGTCCTCACTGAGGCTACCATCCCTCCTCTCTGTCTCACTGATACTACCATACTACCATCCCTCCTCTCTGTCCTCACTGATACTACCATACTACCATCCCTCCTCTGTCCTCACTGATACTACCATACTACCATCCCTCCTCTGTCCTCACTGATACTACCATACTACCATCCCTCCTCTGTCCTCACTGATACTACCATACTACCATCCCTCCTCTGTCCTCACTGATACTACCATACTACCATCCCTCCTCTCTGTCCTCATTGATACTACCATCCCTCCTCTCTGTCCTCACTGATACTACCATACTACCATCCCTCCTCTCTGTCCTCACTGATGCTACCATACTACCATCCCTTCTCTCTGTCCTCACTGATGCTACCATACTACCATCCCTCCTCTGTCCTCACTGATGCTACCATACTACCATCCCTTCTCTCTGTCCTCACTGATGCTACCATACTACCATCCCTCCTCTGTCCTCACTGATGCTACCATACTACCATCCCTTCTCTCTGTCCTCACTGATGCTACCATACCTCCTCTCTGTCCTCACTGATGCTACCATACCTCCTCTCTGTCCTCACTGATACTACCATCCCTCCTCTCGGTCCTCACTGATACTACCATCCCTTCTCTCTGTCCTCACTGATACTACCATCCCTCCTCTCTGTCCTCACTGCTGAACCCCTTCAGCTCTTTGTTAGGGAGTTCGATTATCTTTTCACATGCCAAAGAAATATGTAGTTATGGTAAAAGGCCGCCTTGTATGACATTTGAAACTGAACTTTATGAAACGATCAAGTAATCAAACCCAGACCACAGACTATATATACCAATATCTTTATTATTATCTTAATATATTTATCTTCATATAAAGAATCAGTGGAAATACAGTCTGCTTCTGTACAAAATTTTAATTTCCCTTGGATTCCAAAAACCTCTTCTTTGAGAAGAGCTTTCTTCTCAAACGGGTTTGGATTGCTCTGTAGATTGCTACTCTTTCCTTGGGCAGACCATTATCTTTCATTTACAGACTGTGGCGCCCCTTGTTGTAACTTCCTTGCTTTAGGACTTTAACGTTTTTTTAAATTATTTAAAACAATTATTTAAAACATATTTACTTTATCGGTTTCATTTCACAAATGGACATTTAGAGGATTGACGATGACAAGCTTGGGGTGTCCGACATTTACGAATGAGGATCTAGTTGAGATTGAGTCCCTGCCCTAGTCTTCCCTCTGTATGTACGATGTACAGGTGTAAGGTGACCATGTCCTGCTGTCTCCCTCTGCAGCTGGTTCTGACGGTGGGCCTGCTGGCGGTGGTGGTGTATCTCTACACCGTGGTGGCCTTCAACTTCTTCAGAAAGTTCTACAACAAGGGTGAAGACGGAGAGTCGCCCGACATGAAGTGTGACGACATGTTGACTGTGAGTAGTGAACCCTCCCAATGCTCTTTATTAAGTATGATGACATGTTGACTGTGAGTAGTGAACCCTCCCAATGCTCTTTATTAAGTATGATCAGTGTTGGGGAGTAAAGGAATACATGTACCAGCGTTACGTATTCAGAATACAAATTATAGCTAACTGTATTTTTCCGTTACAGTTACAATTTAAACATTTGGTATTTAGAATACAGTTACATTGTTGAAATCAATGGATTACATGACGCTACTTCTGTTTCAGCAGTTTATTCGTGCTTTCACACCAACAGCATTTAGTGCGCACTAAACGAGTTCGGTCCCTTGGTTCGGTACGTTTGCGTTGGTGTGAATGCAACCACCTCACTTCGATGTGAACCAAATCAGCCGACCGCGACCTCCCTGAACAGCTGGTCTCGGTTTGCTTCCAAACAAACCCTGGTACGGTTTGCTTGAGATGTGAAAGCGAACACACCTCGGTCCGATCCAGTTCTACAAAGCATATGCCTCTTTGGACGTAACAGGCACCCGCTCAGCCGCGCGCATTATGGGAATTATTGTTTGATTAGCAGTAACTACAAGACTAGTAGCAAATTGTCGGACCGTCAGGGAATTTGGACAGACTCCAACATAAAACGTATGCTGGAAAACACACATAAAAATGCCGATGCATTTATACTCTCTCTCTCTCGTGACGACATGTTGACTGTGAGCAGTGAACCATCACAATGCTCTTTATGAAGTGTGAATCTTATCTATCCTCCCAAGGCACATTGACAGTTCTTATTGCTTACTGCAATATTCTGAAATATCTGGAGGTTTAAGCCCAAGGCACACACAGCACAGACTAAGTTCATATTTGCAGCACAACCCAAAAAAGACAGGTCACTCCTCAAGGCCATCCAATCTCTGTACTCCCAAAGCAAGAGCTGTGTCCGCTTTCTCTGCAGCAAGTCGGTTTTGTTCGGTTGTTGTTAGCATCCTCCAGGGCTGCGCCTTGTCACCATTCCGGTTTGTGATTTTCATGGACAGGATATCGAGGCGTAGTCGTGGTGGGGAGGGGTTGCAAATCGGTGGTCTGAGGATCTCATCACTGCTAGTAGCAGATGATGTGGTCCTGATGGCATCATCGGCCTGTGACCTTCAGCACTCACTGGATCGGCTAGCAGCCGAGTGTGAAGCGGCTGGGATGAGGATCAGCACCGCTAAATCTGAGGCCATGACTCAGCAGGAAACCGGTGGATTGCCTACTCCGGGTAGGAAATTAGTCCTTAGTGAAGGAGTTTAAGTACCTCGCGGTCTTGTTCGCGAGTGAGGGTACGATGGAGCCTGAGATTGGCCGGAGAATCGGCGCAGCGGGGGCGGCACTGCGTTCCCTTTACCGCACCGTTGTGACGAAAAGAGAGCTGAGCCGCAAGGCAAAGCTCTCGATCTACTGGCCGTTCTTCAGTCCTACCCTCACCTAGGGTCATGAAGGATGGGTTTATGACCGAAAGGACGAGAACGCGGGACGGTACAAGCAGCCCGAGATGGGTTTTCACAGGAGGGAGGCTGGCGTCTCCCTTAGGGATAGGGTGAGAAGCTCAGCCATCTGTGAGGAACTCGGAGTAGAGCCGCTGCTCCTCTGCTTAGAAAGGAGGCAGTTGAGGTGGTTCAGCTGGTAAGGATGCCCACTGGGCGCCTCCAGGCACGTCCAACGGGGAGGAGACCCGGGGAAGACCCAGGACTAGTTGGAGGGGTTATATCTCGACACTGCCCTGGGAACGCCTCGGGATCCCCCCTTCAGAGCTGGTCAATGTGGCCCGAGAAAGGGAAGTCTGGGGCTCCATGCTGGAGCCTCTGCCCCCGCCACCCGAACCCGGATAAGCCGTTTGAAGATGAGGATGAGGAGGATGAGGAACCCAAAAAAGCCTCCTGTTGTTTAAAGACATTACTTGGGGCAGGGCTGCGTTGTCTGGGTGTCGTGTTTAGGACTGAAAACTCCAACATGAAATATCAAAACTTGATTGAGCCTTTGAGCTTCAAGGACGGTTGAAGAACAGCTGCTCTGTGTCTTATCAGAGATAGCACGTTAAGGATTATCTCAGTGACCACTTCAGACCGACTCCTCACCTCATCTGGGGAGAGGAATCCATTTAGATGTTTCAATGCCTTGCTGTTATTGTTTTTGAATGTTTGCCATTCTGAAAGGTACGTTCATCTATTACCAGTTTCAATAATCATTTAAAGAGACAATGAATGATTACTAATAAATTGCATATTTTGCTGAGGAAACATCTACATAAATGATGATAACTACTAATAGCAGCATTCCCATGAATATAATCTCATCCGTTGATAGTTTGCATTTTGAATGTTTAACTCCAGGTTGAATCTTGTGTTTACTCTAAGTGACTGCAGGGGGCGTGCTTACCCTATGTAGAGGAGTAGAAGTGACACACTAGTGTGAACCACTACATGGCACTCATGTATTATTGTGGCAGAGCTCACTAGGTGCCTAACTCCTTTAGCTGCTTAAACACCTAGGTATCATACTATGTATGAGGACACAAACGCCCAAAGGAGTGGTCAAATCATGACTAATATTGCTGACTTTGAGAGTTGGAAATGAATGAAGTGTCCCAGCTGAGTGGTTGCATCCCTCCAGTGTGTTGGCTTTGGCTACTGGTTGTAGTGGAGTGAGTGCTGGACACCACAGAAGAAGGGAAGAGACACGAGAAGAAAAGCAGTTGAAATGGTGTTTTGATTCTTCCAAGTAAATAAATCTAGATGTACGTTTGAATAAGGGTCTTACTGGTTGTCTGTAGAGTGAGACTGCGCTGGATGTGTGAATATAGGTGCTCCTGGCTATCTGAAGGATAACTTTTTATGCTCCATTGCAATTTGGAAGAAAGCCTGTGTGTGTGTGTGTGTGTGTGTGTGTGTGTGTGTGTGTGTGTGTGTGTGTGTGTGTGTGTGTGTGTGTGTGTGTGTGTGTGTGTGTGTGTGTGTGTGTGTGTGTGTGTGTGTGTGTGTGGAGGTCTTGGGGTTGGTGGATTCCATAATAAACAGGCCCATTGCTCCTCTATATGGGTCCATTCCTTGGAGCTCTTCCATTCCCTATTAGGTAAACCTTGGTCCACAGGACCCTAAGTCCCAGCACTAATTGTACAGTTTTCCTATCATTAAGATCTTGACTAGAACAACATTTTTTATTAAAAAATAATGCTCGTCCCTGATATCATCCAATTGTGTTGAACTCTCTCTGCAGTGCTACATGTTCTCGCTGCAGTGCTACATATTTTTGTTGTTTTCTCCAGTAATACATGTTTGTGTTGTACTCTCTCTGCAGTGCTACATGTTCCACATGTACGTGGGCGTGCGGGCGGGCGGGGGAATTGGCGACCAGATTGAAGACCCTGCCGGAGACGAATACGAAATCTACCGCATCATCTTCGACATCACCTTCTTTTTCTTCGTCATCGTCATCCTCTTAGCCATCATTCAGGGTGAGATGCACACATATTTAGACACACGCAAACACCTACACATGCACATGCACACACACACACCTGTATGCTCCCAGAAAGATGACATCTACACAGAGATGCCCCAATGTTTTCTTTTCAATAATACTGGGGTTAGGTAAAGTAAAGCATCAATGTAGTGTTAAGTGTTTAGTGTTTAATATTTAGTATTAAGTGCTTGGTGTTTTGTGCTTAGAGTCTAGTGTCTAGTGTCTAGTGCTTAGTGCTTAGTGTAGCGAGGAGGAGGGCAGCTACCTGCTAAAATAATGGAAAAAAAAAGGAGAAAAGTTAACCTGTGAGACCAGTGCACTTACCTACTGGAAATCCGGAGCCAAGTGACTGAACGAAGTCGACGACTTACGTCGGCTAACGGCTTAGCTTCTATCGTGTGAGCCGCTGCAAGCGCCCCGACCCGACGTGCGCGGTTTTGAAACACAGAGCAAAGGTCAGGTTTTTTGAGAGGACGGGAAGATTCGAGGACCAGGACGTGATCCTGATTGTGTCAAAGGCGCGAAAAAAAACCTTTGAAGCGAATATTCTTCTGCCTGATTCATTATTGTTGCTCAACGTGTTGGCTCCTAACGAATTTGGTGTCTTCTGATACTGGCCGTGGTCTTATTGCTAGTCCAACTTGATATTATACTGTAATTCACTTTTATATTCCTAGAATTGGTTACATTAGTGCTCAGTGTTTGTAAAGGGCTCCCTTTCTGTGTTTGTGGTTCCCAGGTCTGATTATCGATGCTTTCGGGGAGCTGAGAGACCAGCAGGAGCAGGTGAAAGAGGACATGGAGGTAAACAGACACTAAACAGCATTCACACTCACACACACACACACACACACACACACACACACACACACACACACACACACACACACACACACACACACACACACACACACACACACACACACACACGATCAGAAGCTCAAACAACACATAACTGAACAGCAATGAACCCTGAACTCATTGTGAACTAACTCATAGATGAAGGTACTGTCGGTCAGCTTTAAGAGCTATTATTTGAGGGTCATTTTTTAGAAACCACATAGCTAGTCGGCTGCTAGTGAGTGAAATGTGTTTGAGTTCAGTGCATTTGGCTAAAAGACCATTTGGATTTCTGACCGCTCCAGGCTCATTTCTGACCATCCAGGCGCGTCTTACCAACTCTGAACCTTCCCTCCGCAGCCTAACAAGGATCTTTGTGTTTTTCCTCTGTCAGACAAAGTGCTTCATCTGTGGAATAGGGAACGACTACTTTGACACGGTCCCGCATGGCTTTGAGACGCACACACTGCAGGAGCACAACCTTGCCAACTACCTGTGAGTGCAGAGAGAGGTCCACTGTGTGTGTGTGTGGAGGTGTTTGTGTGTGTGTGTGGGTGTGTGTGGGTGTGGATGTGCGTGTGTGCTGAGGTGTGTGTGTTGTGTGCGTGTGTGGGGAAGTTTGTGTGTGTGTGTGTGTGTTTTTGTGTTTGTTTGTGTTTGTGGGTGTGTGTGTGTGTGATAGCATATCAAAGCATTTAAGCCTAGCATTTAGATTGAAAAATGCATTGTAAATTAGCTGATCCAGCTGTAGAAATGTGTTAAACATTTATTTTGTAAAAAAGTGACAGAAGAACTCTAGTCTGGGTGTTGTATCAATGTTCTACTTAGCGTTATTCAGTAACCTCTTTTTCCCTTTCCTGGCAGGTTTTTCGTGATGTATCTAATCAACAAGGATGAAACAGAGCACACAGGCCAGGTAAAGAACCACGTTCCTGTTTCGACATGCATTTTGGGTTGAAGGGTTTGAGAAGTGTGTACCTCCGTTCTCCTACGTCCTGTGAGCCGTGGACACCTGGAGAGTCAGAAGAACAAGGACATGATAAGAAGAACCAAAGCATAGACACAGAAGAAATGTGGAGCTTCCTATGTTACTCTATGTTACTCTAACTGAAAGGGTACCCCTAAGTCACGCCCCCTCTCAGGTCACTAAACCCTGAAGGGGTACCCCTAAGTCACGCCCCCTCTCAGGTCACTAAACCCTGAAGGGGTACCCCTAAGCCACAACCCCCTCCGGTCATTAACCCCTGGGACTGAAGCACTTAATATATAATTTTATATTATATGTTTATTAATATATCGAGATATAGATCATATATCTATATATTATTATGTAATATTGTTAGGTTGTTCTGCAGGAGTCCTATTAATGGAATATTAACTATGTTCTGATATATGTTACATATCATATTATATATGTTATATTTTAGGTTAGATATGTTATATTATATAAGTCATATATTTTCTTTGTTAGAATATCTATGTTATATGATCCATTGTGATCCATTGTTTGTTAATTTTTGTTCTGCAGGAGTCCTGTGGGAAGATGTACCATGTGATATTAAATGTTATATTAAAGGATATGTGCTATATTAAATATTGTGTTTTCTGCAGGAGTCCTATGTGTGGAAGATGTACCAGGAGCGTTGCTGGGAGTTCTTTCCTGCCGGCGACTGTTTCCGGAAGCAGTATGAGGATCAACTCAACTGACGGCTCTGAAGCAGCAACAACAGACTCTCGTCTTCCTTCCTAGTGACCCTTGGGCTGGTGGTGATACAGCATCGCCCCCCCAACTCGCTCCGCCCCAGCGGCCCTCTGCATAGCATCTCCCCAGGCCCCCCGCCTCCTAAACCTCTGCCCCCACATCGCACGCCACGTCCTTGTCTCTGGATCCTGGCCACAGCAGAGAGGACGGCCCCCTCGTACCGGGATCCAGCTAGGAGCCGATGCTGTCATACAGGCACCCAGTCATGCTACCGCCCCCCTTCTGCTCAGCTTCTGGGGTCAGAGTTCGCTGAACCCTGACCCTTATTACATTCATGGTTCATCACCACGTGTAACTACCACCAACACATCTTTTTTTATATATATATAGTTTGGTCCTAAAAACAATCCTGTTCAGCTAACTCCTTAGTTTGCTTCTCCGTCATCCTTACATCATCAATGATTTACTTTGACACGATATGTGAAACGTGTTCGTCTTGATATGACGCCTTTAATTTGACTCTGACAAGCAGGACACAGAGTGAAGGCGACAGGGGCACAGAGACGGGGTGATAGGGGCCAGGAGGGGACTTTAGTGAATAAAGAGAGCAGAGAACCTGGTTCCAATGTTTGTAATGCTGACAATGGATGTCAACATAATGATTGTAGACAGAAATGCGAGCGAGATGCCGTTGACTTTGGAGAAGCGGTTGAATGTGTACACGGTGCATGTTGCATGTGCGTACGACTAGCCCTTCATGCCTCGAGGAGCCCCTAGGCTAAACGGACAGGAAGTGGTCAACGTGAGAGAGACTAGTGCCTTACTGAAGCCAGGGAAGAGCTATGCAAGATGGAGAATTAAGGGAACAGTTTTATAGGTGTGTGTGAGAACAACAGAGTACGGTCAAGCTGCGCTTGAAATGCAGTCAGTCAAAAACCACATTGTAAATGGCAAGGTCAAATGTAACAGCGCTGAACAATCCAATTAAAGCTGCTGTAGGTAGGAATAGAGAGGATTAAGAAGGGATCATCTGTGACGGACAGGCAAGATGGATGCCCGTCCAAGTTTCATCCAAGGCAGGCAGTCAACTCAAAAGCAGATATTCTGACCGAGCGTTTCACTCACAGTATTACCCACAGCACCTTTTAAGACCAGAATAGGGACCCATTTCCATGACATGATGAATGAGATGAGGGTAGCACAGTGTGGTGACTAGCAGCCCAAAGGCACTACGTTCCATCCTCAGCAGGCTAGCGCTATGCTTCCACTCACCTGTCCTTAAAGACACATCTTAATTCACTTAGTCACTTTGGACCGAAGCATCTGCTAAATGACTAAATAGTAATTTGAATACTAATATATTTAATCTACAGCTTAATATTATTCTCTTGGCGGTTCATTATTTGTTCAATTGAATCCCACCATTCATCAAAGTACTCCTACCTGTTAGTTAGTTGTTCTTTATGTCTCTGGTTTGAAATCCCTCTAAACCTCCAGCTTCTCACCCCCGCTGAGATGTGATTACATCCCTACAGAACCCGGAGACAATGCAATAGACTGTAGGTTTAACTCTTGACATTTGCAATTTATTTGAGCAACTGTGGAAACATTTAAACAATTCTCAGAATTCAAAGACATGCTATATTAGAATAGCCAAGTGTAGAAAATATTCACCCTTAAGCATTTTCTATTTGACAAACCTTCAGAGCGGTTCTACTTCACGGTTCTCTCGACAACAGGAACACTGCTGTTGACATCATGTGGCTTTCTCTAACCGGGTCCGATTTAATTTGTTTTCTATAGTAGGCCTACACTTTTCTGTAGCAAATTGCTAAACCTTTCATAAAAATAAAATTGCCATACGTCATGAAAAGATAATACTATTAATTAATAGTAAGTGATGTTATTCTTTAGAATAGTAAGTGTCAAAATACAAAAGTATTGTAAGATAGGTTGAGAACATCAATTTATTTTAGTGGATTCGGATTTTGTAATCATAAAGACATGTTATCAGTTAGTACCCAACTCTCGAGACTGTGCGCATGTATATAGGTGTATGCGTGTGTATGGATGCGTGTGTATGAGTGAGTTTGTAGGGGTGTGCATTGGTGCATGTGTTTGGTTGAGTGAGTGTGTAGGGGTGAGTGCGCGTGTATGGGTGAGTGAGTGTGTATAGGGGAGTGAGTATGTATGGGTGGGAGTAGTAGCTCTTCGAGTTGGGGATGGGATTAAGAGAAGGGGGTGCTGACACCTTGTCTTTGTAAGGGAACATCTGAAGCGTCTACATTGGAAATGATTTGAGGTGGAAACTAAGTTTACAAAGCAGCGCAAGCCATGGAAATTCACGCAGGCTTTGTTTAACAGTTCAAATCTTGGCACTAAGAATATCTTGCTTAAAGAATGCGACTAGATAGATAGGTTCAACAATGTACGTTGTTGTTTGAGATTTGTTTTCAGAATGCACAATACCCGGCGGTGAGGAGAGGCCTGCGGGGGCCAGCCGCGGCCTGTCCTCTGCTCTCACATGCTGTGTTTTCACGCTTAAAGGGAACTTCGAGCAACGAGGAAGAGTTTTAAAGAAACACTTGAAGTAGGCATTTTTCATTAGTATATCGTTTATTTCCGTGATGCTCTTATGCAATACAACCGATTTCCTCTCTTTTTATCCACCTTATCCAAAAAACGACAGAAAAAACAACAAAAAACATTGCATGTTTATTATGCAAGTGTAATGGAAGAGTTTATGACAAAACAAAAATAAATGATCTATGTTAAGAAAAGGTTTTTTTTAGAGTTCTTTAAAATATTGGTAAGACCTATGTCTAATATTTGATCCAGGTTTTGTGTGGCTGCCCTTGTATATTTACAAATCATTGGCCAAAAATGCATCCATATGAAAAGAGTAAATCTTGTTATCTAATTTAACTTATAATAATGGTCTGTGTTTAATGTTCTATAAGTTAACAAAAATACTTTGATGGTTTGTTAAGACTCCAGCAATTGCCATTCACGGACTTCATATAGTAGAAGCTGACTGTTGTAAAGTGAAATTGTAAAACATACAAAGTAAAACATCTTATAGGACATTTTATTTGCCAATTCATTGTTTTCTGATTTGTTTTATAAAGTTACAGGTGAAGCATATTTAAATTGCTGGTGAGTCTTAATGCTTAAGATACCATATTATAATAGAGGTATAATTTATTGGTGGACATCTTTATGGCAAAGCCTAAAATCCATACAATGCTAAACTATGGATAGCTTTGAAATGTGTGCTAACCCATATAGTCAAGCGCTATATGAATCACATAATATTGTTCAATTTTATGGATTGCGGATGTATGTATTTTATAATATAGTATAATCTACCAATCTCATGATATGTCGATGTGATATCATCAAATTCAGTTTAAAACCTTTTATTATATTTTCTTGCATTGATGATCAATGTGAAGTTACTGCAATAACATGATCAGCGTCCCTCTGAAACACTCTACTATTAAGGGGTATTTCTTCAATGTGTACTTTTCTTTTCTTGCTTTTGTCATGTTTATTTTCATATTTTATTTCACATGGAACAGTATCCTTCAAGTTACGTATGTGTGACACAAATGTGTACGAGTGACTGAACACAGGAGGAAACGAGGGATTTGCATGATTTTGATGTGTAGAGAGATGTGTATTGCTGGGAATTAAAATGCAGCACAATGAGAAAGAGTGCAAAAATCATTTTTATTTAATCTAAGATGAGACCTAAGAAACGACCAAAATAAATTCACCTTGTAGGTGTCATGTTTGAGTTTATAGAGGTTATGAGTTTAGAGTCACACGATCTAGAACCCCAGTATGCAGGGAAACCAGTTAAACCACTGAAATGTTGGAGCTTACTTTCTCTTGGCATCTGCATAATTTACAATCTTACAATTTACAATTATCGATTATCAAATAACAAATAATTATATAGTGACGGGTTACAGTGTAGACGAGATGTGTGCAGGTTACACACACACACACACACACACACACACACACACACACACACACACACACACACACACACACACACACACACACACACACACACACACACACACACACACACACACATATTCAATATGTAAAGTTATATTAATGCAGTGAACCACCAATATATGGCACCATGCGTTGAGGCAGCTCCAATGCTCTTACCGTGTAGAAATCCATCTGTGGCTACACAGGTTAAATTCCCCATGTTACATGGAACTAACTCTCTTCTTTCAGCCTCTTTCTTCATGGTGTGCTTCAAAACCACAATATAATATACAATTCTTAAATAACTATAATTATACATTTTATATACAATATAAGCCCCAAACAGATATAAGAAAGTGAATTAGGATTTAAATGGAAAGTGCCCGTCTAAGAGTCATGGTGTGGTTGGCAAACTAAAAAGGTGTTGTTCAGTGTTTTGATTCTTGGATCAATCTCAAAATGTGTTTTATTTCATGGATCATTTAAATGTTAAGGGAGACCACTAATGGGGCAGACATCTCTGGTCTCCTCAGACCCCTGGTCCCAGGGCGGGGGGCGCTGGACAGCAGACCTCCCTGGTGTCAGACCCCCCTGGTCTCACCCCCCTGGTCTCACCCCCCTGGTCTCAGCCCCCCTGGTCTCAGCCCCCCTGGTCTCAGCCCCCTGGTCTCACCCCCCTGGTCTCAGCCCCCTGGTCTCAGCCCCCTGGTCTCAGCGTGGGGGCCGCTGGAGGCAGCCCCCACAAGGCATCTCGGGGGATGCTGTTGAGTCCCTGGTTAGGGGTCCCGTCCTGGGGGCTCCCAGCCCTCTCTCTGGAGGTAGGGACCCCAGCTCTCCCACAGCCACTCCTTTAACCAGGAACCACAGGCCTTGTAAGGACAGGAATTGGCAGCGACCTCACGCTGTGAAAGTACAACAGTGTCTGAGTCTAAATCTGCCTTTGTGTTAAAAGAAAAACAAACAGAACGGAACCTAGGAGATCGAAGAATCCTGATACTGATGGGAGGAGATTTTCTTCAGCCAATCCCTCAGCAGACTGTTCCCAGAAGGTGGAATAATTGATCCTAGAGACGGTGTAGGGCTACTGCCATCCTATAGGATTGGGCAGCATTGAATTAAGGACAATCCAAAAATGTGATACTTTGGTACTTTTGGGATATTCTTCTGGTGAGGTGAAAATAATTATCAAACATATTCATGGTTACAATGGCACGAATATCAAATGTATGGATCTACACATGAAGATAAATCAAAGGATCTCCGTTTCGTACTCTTTGACACCTTTGGCGCTGAGCGGTTATTCTTCCTATTGACCCCAACGTTGTCTGGAATACACCCAGAATACTGAAAATGTCTTTCATCGGTCTCATAATCACCATTGTGTTACGTCCTTTGGCGGTAGATAGTGACTTAACATAGACACATATATGAACATCTTTGAGAATTACATTTTAAGTAAATAAGTAAGTAGGCCTATACAGTGGCGGATTAAGGTCGTCATTGGCCCCTAGGCTTCTATTCGTGTGAGGCCCCCTTAATGATCACACAAAATAACTTCACAAAAAAAGTGTAATTTAGTGCCATGTGTAAAAGCGTTCAAGGAATATTACATGGCCCACACGCACATACTCGGGGCGCACTGGCATATATACACCAATTGAGACAGCCTCTACTAAAACAGCAATGATACAGAAACAAGTGCGAATTCGCTACAGCTGCCGCTACCACGTATTTCTGTTGACCCACCGACCCACCGACCCACCGACCCACCGACAGAGCAAGCTAAAAGGGCATTCATAGGCAATCTGCAAGCTGGTAACAGCTTTTAGCTTTGTGACCCAAGAGGTAGGCTTATAACATCAGCAGCAGTAAGTCATACACGGTACTGAAATGTGCCTGTGCACATACTGTCGTATGGTAAAGTGTGCGGCTCACACAGTACACAACACCGTGTTTTACTGAGGCAAAATCCCAACTTCCTTACAGAGACACAAATCGAACCGCTATGCAATACTCTAATAAAACAAAGCAATACAAATACTAAAAACATAGCAGTAGGACATAATAACAGAAATAATGCCACAGCGGAACAATCATAATACATATTCTTACTCTTTAGAAGTTTTTCCTTAATGAGGCTGGTAAAATCCAAATTGCGCAGAATATCGCTTTCATTGGACAAATCTGAGAGAGGTGAATCAATCTGTTTTGACCCATCGTGGATCTCAGTCTATCTTGAACTAGCATACATTTTGAAAATTGACTTTAAGAACTGGCCACATGACCAAGAAATCTACCCAATCAGCTGCTTCATTTTTTAATGTTTCTTGTTATGGGCAAATAGGGTTCAAGTTTTTATTTTAAGAAAAATTGGAAATAGTCTGGCCAATCGATGGCCCCTTGCAGACGTGGGCCCCTAGGGTAGGGCTGTGCGTTAATCCGTCTTAGCCTATATTGTAGTTAGTATGTTAAAGCTCTTCTATATCCCCTGCGATTATGCAATACTGTTAAGATGTTTGTGATAAGAAGTATGCTCATTGAGATGTCTTGGCTGAATGTTGTATAAGTTATATACTTCTATACAGTATATAAACTATATACTTAGCAGTGAATTAAGATCACTGGATCAGCTTTTGAGCAGAGAGTAGAAACAGGATCTGTCATGAAATAAAATAAGCCAAAAATAAAGGATTGGCGGTTTTCATGCAGAGCGACAAAAGCTAATTATTAAAATAGGGGAAGAGGGCATACTGTTGAGGGAAGGAGCCGAGGCAAGGGTCCTCGGGGATAAGTCAAATTATTTATTTTTCTTGTATGAGGGGGGTGAGTTGCTTCATGGTGTGTGTGTGTGTGTGTGTGTGTGTGTGTGTGTGTGTGTGTGTGTGTGTGTGTGTGTGTGTGTGTGTGTGTGTGTGTGTGTGTGTGTGTGTGTGTGTGTGTGTGTGTGTGTGTGTGTGTGTGTGAGAGTTTTTCTGTGTGTGTGTGTGTGTGTGTGTGTCTAACACACCTTGCTCTGTGGGCTCTGATTGGTAAGATCTGAAGCCTTTAATTGTTCCAGCAGGGAGCTCACACCTGCAGCCATCACCAACAGCCCAGGACACGGGAAGTGAAGATGGAACAAATAAAGAGCGCTGTCATCGCCGTGTGTTGATTCCATTAAGCTGAAAGCCAGCAGGACAAATGAGTATTATGGGATAGCAGTCACAGTCAGAATAATCATGCGGGCTTCAGCACCTTCCCCGATTGTGTGTTACAGCAAACACATACACAATCCAGAACCCCTGCGATTCAGTCTTATTATTAATACATAATTCATGTTGAATTAGATCATTATGATTTAAATCTATTCATGCAAAAACTACCTCACCCAGCAGTTTACAACCCTTTTATAAGCTTTGGTCCAACACTTTTGTCAGGCTGATGAGATACATTAGCATAAAGAGGGCAAGACTTAATCAAATGTCACTCAGAAACAGACAAGGACCTTTTGTGTTCCACACACACCATGGGTCTCTTAATGACCGCCTGATCTTTAAGAGTCTGCAGCCATACACTGATCTCAGATCTGTCTCCAACAGCTGTCATATATATATATATATATATATATATATATATATATATATATATAAATATAACAACGGACATGTGATGTGGTGGGCGTTGGAGTGGCAACAGCTTCCAGAACGTACTCTAGCCAGAAGGCTCGGGGTTCCAGCCCACTTGTGAGCCTCCACGAGCAGGATGCACAGCCCGGTAGCTCGCGATGGTCGCCTGTATCTTGACTCAGTCAGTCGTTCTTAAGGACTGAGGAGGGAATAGTGAAACAAAGCACATCAAACGTGTGTAACGCTGCATTCACGTGGAACAAGATAGACCCCTGGAACAACATACAATAAGATAGACCCCTGGAACAACATACAATAAGATAGACCCCTGGAACAACATACAATGAGTAGGAGGGGTGGGAGGGGGGGACTCTGCAGAGCTAGGTGAACTCTGACAGACCCCTGGACCAGACAGACAGACCCCTGGACCAGACAGACCCCTGGACTAGACAGACCCCTTGACTAGACAGACCCCTGGACCAGACAGACAGACCCCTGGACCAGACAGACCCCTGGACCAGACAGACAGACAGACCTCTGGACCAGACAGACCCCTGGACCAGACAGACCCCTGGACCAGACAGACCTCTGGACTAGACAGACCTCTGGACCCGAGGTCCCTTCTTGATACAAAGAATGGAATCAAATATAGTAAAGACACTTGTTTTCCTTGTAGTTTTATGTTCTTCTTTTAGTACTGCATGTGGCTACAACATCCCGATGCTTAGCGTTTGCTCTTCTGTTTCTCCCTGCGTGAGGGAGCTGCAGCAAATCCGTTCGGAACTTGCATGGCAGAGGACGGCAAAAGGTTTTAATATTTTGACGGGAAGGAAAATAAATTTACGTCCAAGATATTATTTCTGGTGTCAAAATATAATTTGTTACAAATACTTAGAAATTTCTCCATATGTACAGGACCAGCCGGTTTGTACCAAACAACTTTTAAAAAGCGCTTTTTGAGGGGCGGCAACGCTAGGGAATAGAACAGTGGCGTGAAGCCTCGTTTGACGCATGGGTTTGACGGCGCCGGTGTGGGCTAGTACGTCCGGAATAATTGGGGGGGTCTTTTTGACGCGCCCCTTCGGCGCCGGTGTGTGTTGGGATTAAATCTCCCTCAGGATAAAACATAAGGACTAACTTTTACTTTCTGGTGTTAGGCGGAAAAACCTTGTGAACATGTTTCACCAGTGGGAAATAACTGACAAATATTGTACCAGTGCTCTGGACCTGTAATGTTGATTCCCAGAACAATAATCCACACATGGACCGAATACGTCATCAATCTAACATCATTATCTTCTTAAGCTAATCATTCAGAGGAATGAGTGAATCTCATTGGACAAATCAACAACTATTGATTGGTATTCCCAAACCGTTTATATGAATCACTATCTTGTTTTGGCGTTACTCTTATTAACTGTTGAATGCGATTTCCAATAATATTGATAAATCAGAGGCACAAATATGTGTCTTTAATATTTTCCAGCGTTAATAACTATCACTCTGGCCCTGGGGTTCAGTGGCATTTCAAACCATACTTTGCCCAATGTCCATATGTTCAGCGGGCCTTTGGTCACAGCGCTAAACACGGGATGGTTGAACAGGTCTGAGTCTCCTGCCCGTACAAGGAGAGAGAGGGGACCTCCTTTTGTTCTTAGACGAAGGAGCAGGTCTCCTGTGACCCTGAGACACAGCACCCCCCCCCCCCCCCCCCCCCCCCCCCGTGTGTGTGTGTGTGTGTGTGTGTGTGTGTGTGTATGCAGGGCCGACGGGCTGGGGGGGGCATCAGAACCTCTTGTACATTGGGCCCAGTAGTTGGTGCTACGCCCCAGTGTGTATATGTTTGTATGTGTGGGTGTGGGCGTGCACTCATATCATGCCATTATACCATAGGAGCAATTTAACAGCCCAGATTAAATTGAATTGTGCTGTTTCGTGCTAGTTAGTCTATTGGCCTTAGAGTGGAGACCCAGTGGAATGGTTCTTGGTTCAATCCCAAATCCCCAGCCCTACCTGTAAACCCTAATTATATTCAAGGAATTCGGGTCACTTAAATGTAGAAATTATCACTAATTAATTAATATGTAATGACGGTTGATAAAGGTATGTGCTCACATGAGATACTTTGGAACAAAAGGTATGAAAGAGAAATAAAATAATTATATAGGCTACGTTTCCTGTCTTACATGTAGGCCTACTTAAATTGACTTCTCATATGGTTGGCTGGTTCAGTCATTTTAACTGCCCAAATGTATAGAATTTAAATGAAGAAAGGTCAAGTGGTTGAATTATTGTTTGATAATGACATTGTTGTATAATATGATCTAAATGACTTGGCTCTGTCTCCTTCAATGCACTACTCCACTATGCCAAACAAATACTGTGAATGGAGAAGAGGAGACGGATGAGAGAGCTGGGTTGGTCTCAACTTGCCTTCCAGTTCAAACCTCGCAGTGCTTCAGACGCTGCTCTGGGATCAGCCTGCTTCTGTAACTCCTCGACCAACAGTTATTTAAACCTCGCAGTGCTTCAGACGCTGCTCTGGAATCAGGCTGTTGCTGCTCTAACTCCACGACCAACAGTTGGCTCCCACTTCTCGAGGTGAGTGTTTAACTCGTCATTAGTTCGGCTGTTCTGGGATCAGTTCTTCGGAGGAACCCCGTCTAGGGTATGCAGGTTGAATCGGAGGATTTGGGCGATGCGGAGCTGCAGAATCCTTTATTTCTAAGAAGCTGTCTCCTCAGTCTCCTTCACGTTGGGGTGTCTGGTGAAAGTCAGCCACTCCGATCACAAGCGCTAGAGTCTTTTTATTGAGTCTATTGAGAGTTTCCATAATTTTCTAGACGTCGGGAGAGGTCTAACGTTACTCTATCAAACACAGCGAGGATGTTGAGGTTGAGGAGCAGAAGGAACTGGTGAGTTTATCTGTTCTCTGTGTTTGTAGGCGTAGGTATTTTATTTATCTCAGCTTTACATCCCAGCTGACATTGAAATATGTGCTTTACGGATGTCGCCTCGCTGTTTATCTATGACTATATATTTATGATGCTTGACAGATACAATCATCCAATTACAAAAGTCATTCTCTGTGTTTGATATTGTTATATTGTTATATTGCTATATTATATATTTAATCCGTGCCTCCTCTCACTCAAATCCCTTCAGACTCATTTGCACACTCAATAATATGAAGGTTGTTAGCCTGCGTGTCAAATTTTAACTCTACATTTTAATATGGAGGTTCTCTGCATGTTCGATTTTTTAAGATTATTTATTAGGACTATGTAAAAGAAATTGAACGACAAATTGTTTTCATGTTGAATATCATATTATGGTCTCTTTCTACAAACACTTGTAGAGTAGGCCTACACATTTTTTGTAATTAATCTCTTCCAAATTTAGACTCAGTCTGAGCTACATCTGAGAAACATCTCTAGCTGCCAAAGTCGACTGTTTAGTCTCTCTCTCTCTCTCTCTCTCTCTCTCTCTCTCTCTCTCTCTCTCTCTCTCTCTCTCTCTCTCTCTCTCTCTCTCTCTCTCTCTCTCTCTCTCTCTCTCTCCAGTAAGGGAGACTGGAGAGCTTTGACTTGTGCAGTGGCAATGGCTAAACTAGAAGAGGGAACGTTATCTTTACAGGGCCCAAGATAAGAGCAGTTGTACATTTGCACGAGATGGTTCAGGTAGGCTGGTGAAACTCTGACATATTGAGCTACAAAGAAGTTAAAATGAGTTTTCTGCAAATTTCCATTAACCAGAATCGTAGTGATACGAGGGAATCGTGTGAGAAACCTACGACGGAGTATTAGGGCCACACATGAAGAAAAAAAATACTTTTGCCGTGACGAGATTAAAGTCGACACGTCGACTAGTAAATGAACATGTCTGTTCAGGTCCTCCTCCTGAACAGACGAATTTTTCCGCACAACCTTTTCAGCGTCCTACACTAATCACCACACATGGCTCTGCGCTAAAACAGCGAGGATCTCTTTATTGTTAAACCCGATTCTGAAATACAATTTCACCAAATTATCCACACAAGCCATTGGATTCAGTGCAGGCCCCTTGGAGCGGTTGTTATCTCTCCCAACTAATTTCAATCCTCGACATTTCGAGTTTAATATCGACTTTAAAGTCGACAAATCGAGATTAAAGTCGACATAATATTTCAACTTTATTCTCGACATTTCAAATTTAATGTCGACATGTCAAGATTAGAGTCGACAAGACATTTAAACTTTATTCCCGACATTTCGAGTTTAATGTCGACATGTTGACTTTAAAGTCGACGTGTCGACTTTAATCTCGTCACGGCAAAAATATTTTTTTTAAAGATATTATTCTGAAAGTCGGCAAGAAACATAGATGAATGCTTCCCCCGAAAATGAGCTCAACGTAAGCGGTGCCTTGGGGCGGCCATTTTGACCATTAATAAGTCAAAGAATTTTTAGTACAACTCTCAAATACGTTTCAGCATGGCCCTTTCATGAATTTTCTTAGTTCAAAAATGTTGGAATAATATCGGAAAACAAGGTTATAAGCAATTTCATGACTTGATCCGCAGGCCTTGCATCTACTGCAGGGATCATAGACATGATCTCCGCTGTGGATGCAAAGGCTGCAGTTAGAGGTATAGGCTTACAATGTTTCTACACAAATAAAACCATCTAAATGGATGAGGGCTATATGTGAGAACACGACAGTTTGCCTATCGTCCTTTCACTCCTGGAAAGAAATAGTGATTTGAATGTGCGTCCGGAGTGTGAACAAAACACTGTAGGCCAACCGTGCACTAGGCCACTGCATTGGAACTGTAATCAATAAAGGCATCAGGATATCGACCGTTCACTTCCAACACGACACTGTCTTTAGGCCTAAAGAACAGACGTTATAATTGAATATCTTTCCTCTTTCCTCCCCGCTCTTTACTTCCAACAACCGCTCCCCTTTAAATGTCTTTCTGTGATTGGTGCGACGATATCATAGAATCATGCTCCATTTAACGTTGTCATCTTAATTTGATCACAATCCAAATCATATCTATAACCTTTACAACTGTGTGGCTGATGGCTGGTTTGGGTGTTCTCACCTGGCTGAGTCTGATTGAACTCTGGGGCTGGCTGAGACTGCACACTTGTTGCACATTGAGTATTCAGTGTTCAACAGGTTAAACCAGCCAGCTCCACACACACTCAGGGGGAGATCTCCTTCATGGAAACATGGAGCGACAGGCCACATATCATTACCTGCAAACATCCATAACACCACCACCCTGCATCCTTATGTCTGGAGGAGCCCAATGGAAGTCACCTAGGTGGAGTGTGGCAGCAAGATAGGGGGTGTGCAGCATAGACCTTGCTACATAGAAATATTGTTGAAAACGCTAAAGGTGTCAAATGTGTGGAGAGTGTGACATTGAATATTTCAATGTAATTGTCAACCCACTTAAATGTATTATTTTATATGTACACACATAATCTTACATGCTTACAGACTCACCCATTCAAATTTAGACTATTCACCTTTTGAATAAAAAAATGCACAACATCACCATGGGGATAAATATATAAGCGTTGGGTTTGCGCTGCGCGTTCTTCAATTGGCGGTTAAAGGGGTCAAATTATGCTTTTCTTTCTGTTTCATTTGGGGGTACTACGAGAATAGGTGTACATGCCTTAATGTTAAAAATACACTTATTATTCTCCCACTCTTAATTTCTGCAGAACTACTTTCAGCCTTGGTCAAAAGTACCGGTACTTGTTTTAACTCCTGTAGCTTCAAGCTCCACCTCCTTAAAAGCCCAGGCTGTTGGGATTGGTCTGCTTGCCCACTCTGTTGTGATTGGTCAAACGCTTTGCGCATTTGTCTACAATATCACACCCCTGAGAGCAGCTGTAAACATTGCAGGTATCAATGCCTCGGTTCAGCCGTACCTGTTCGAGCCCTAGTTCGATAACCGATCGCAAATCGAGGCCAACCAATCTGTTTGAATTGACCCAAAAAAGAGCGGAGCAGGACGTTTCAGTGGTAAGTTATGTTGTAGCTACATTATATTTCAGATTTTATATCTTACTGTAAATGATGTAGCTCACATTAACAACGGTGTGTTCATTGAGTGACCGAAGTGTATATTTTATAACTTCTTATTTAGTTGCACTTGTGAAGGGGCCTATGATTTCCACGATGCAGAAATCGCAGACGGAATCACTGAATTTTGTAGTAGAAATGGAATCAACAGTTTTTCCATAATTTTGCTGAAATTTAAAATAGAAAGAAATATGAATCAAAAGTAGGCCTGATTATTATACTAACCTAAATGGTTTAACAATTGTAAAACACAGACGAGTAGGCATAAATACATAATTCTGTTTTCCGATGGCGGTGCTATTGGATTACAATGGACTGTGATGATTAGTCATGGGGCTATGTTTTGCTTATAGCCTAATATAATATAATATAATTTTAGAACAAAATGTTGGCCATTTATTTTCTCTCTGGGACCAAGCATCCAACGTAGAAGAGAGATTCCTTTTCAATTTTTCTGAATCTTTTTCCCACAGAATTTGTATTGGTTATTGGTTTTAACAACATGGTCATTGTCATCCTTCCCCAGTTTCTGTGGTGATCACATCACCTACATTGATTTATAGAAAAAAACTATTTTTTACATCCACAAGAGGGAATTAATAATTAGTGTCTATACAACCCGCCCGGGCAGGCCATATACAATGCTGCTCAGATGCTGAGAAGGCGCTTATTTTGTGGTTGAATTATAAAATAGACTAAGCAAGTTTATTCTCGTCTCCACAGCCCACTGGTAGGCTGTGCATGTGGCAGGCAGGTCGGAACCAGCAGGATGCACCCAACACACGTTCTGCTCAGACACAACGCCCCAGCACACAGAAGGTGCTCTTCCTCCTTGTTGCCACATCTTGTTGCAGTCTTTTATATAACAAATGATATAACACAACAAGGAAGAGATGCTACTATACAACACATACTACATAGAATAAGAAGCGTCCACTGTTATATTTAACACATACTACATAGCATATGTAGCATTAACTATAATTGTTATCACATAGGACATAATAATAGTAGCAGATACTATAACACATGCTCCATAGCATAATACTTTACTAATTTACTTATATAGCAGGGGCGTAGACATTGGGGAGTGCAAGGGGGAACCTCCTCTCAATATGGCAACACCTGCATTGTTCCCCCTAATAAAAACATGAAAGAAGCAGCAAACATGAGACAAAGCGTCCCATTCCAAACACTGCCATAACGTATGTCATATTCTTAATGTATTCCTCAGCACTGGGTCTTTTTCTACTCCGAAAAAGGCCCACACACACTCCCACACATATTAAGACACACACTGACAAAGGAGAAGACATATTTGAAATCAATACAGAGCGCCTCAGAGCCTTGCTGCAGTAGATTCCATTCTATTTTGAATTGTCACCTGAATTTTGTGTTCTCCTTTACATAAATAGAGTAGGGCTGTCCATCGATTGGAACCAATAATAATGATTGCACAATTTGCTGTGATATACCAGTGACAAAACCAAGGCCCATATGTTAAGTTGAATTTCAAAAGCATCAAGGTCATTAAAACGAGAAATCAGTTTAGAAGGCAGTCATTTCTGACCAATGCTAATATTATTGATTGAAATATTGTGTTCCTTGCTGCAAGTGCCAGTTGAATTTCACAAAGGTCCACAATGCAAGAACAAGAAAAGTTTCTACTGAGATATCAGACTGTTGAAACTTATTCACTCGTACTTGAAATAAACCCGTCAACATTCATTGGAAAGGGATGGAGGTTATTCTTTCTTCAACCCTGAACTGGAAATTGTTGTACTTTTGGAAGATGTGCATCTCGGCAACCTCGCCTTTTTCCCCCAGAGGCACTTGGAACTTCTCCAACAGTTTGGCAATGTCATTCGCCCCCCAGCTCAGAGTCGCTTGTTGCATCAAGTGTGTCTACGTCAAAAGCAGCCCAATCTTTATGCTCAGACAAACTGAATAATATCTGTTGTATTTATCGCACTCACTCGTGTCATTCAGTGTTTCTCACGCGACTCCTTCGTATCACTATTCTTAGTGATAGTGCTAGTGCTTGTGCTAGTGCTAGTTAATAGAAGTTCCATGCTTACAAAGTATTTCAATTGCAACTCGACCAAAGTTTTCCCGGTGGTAAACTCACCTTTGTTTTTTCGACTCCGAACAACATTAGCTGAGAACAGCTCCTCCCCCTCTGAATATAATAGTAATCATCTTCCGTGGCATACAGTTCATGTACACGAAGATCCGCCCTCTGCTGGCTTTTGGCCCGTCTATTCCGGCATTGCTACGCCATGTGTGACAGGGCCTAAGATCAAAATGTTCTGTAATGTATCTACATGAGTGAATAGTGAGAATCACAAGCGGTGCCTGAAAGGTTATCCAGATTAAATATATTATTTTAAGTTATTACATTTACGGGAACAAGGTTGGAACTCTGTCGAATCACCTGGCCAAAGTTCAGGGTTACTTGAGGGTAGAGACAGGTCCAAAACACACATAAACACATGCACACACGCACAAACGCACGCACAGACACGCACGCACACACACACACACACACACACCATTCTCCGTTTCCATTTAGGTTTCGGCTGAGATCGGTTGCAGACCCCCTGGAGTGGAGTGGTGTGATGATTCTGGTTTTAATTAGTATAGCCTGTATTAGTGATGTGATCTATTCTTTACAGGCTATGCTAATCTATACCAGAAACAACAATGCAATGGGAGCCTTGGCAGTCATATTCTATCTGTAAAGTCTGTATGCAATTTCAGTGTTTCTGTTTTTCACATGTATTTAATATGGTTAAAAATGTCCCGATGGCCAAAGGAAAACCCGGCCCACCATTTCATTGTGTTCTTGTGGCCTGCAGGTTGCCCCACTTTAAATCTACTGCCACCCTCTCTTTTATCAAAGCTACTTACAAGTGTGACTGTGACTAATCAAAGGAAGCGATCACAATTGAAGAGCTACAAAGAGTCATAATTCTGCTGCATCGTATATATATAAGATAACTACAACTTAAGAGAGTGTGTGTACACCATAGGAATCAGAATATAAGTACAATTTAAGAGTGTGTGTCTGCCATAGAAATCAGGCATACAAGTTCTGCTGTCATAGCAACCCAGGACAGTATCACTCCAGCAGGTGGATGGGCAGCACTATTCAGCACGTTAGCATGGACAGAGACCAGCTGTCTTTCAGAACCACTGTGGGGGACAGTAAGAAGCCCTGTGGTGGACAGTCATAAGGTCTATCTGTCGTTGACACACAGTCATGTGGTCGACAGTCATAATGCCTGTCTGTGGTGGAACGTCATGAGGCGGACAGTCATAAGGCCTGTCTGTGGTGGCCCGTCATGTGGTTGACAGTCATGAGGCCTGTCTGTGGTGGACAATAAAGAAGCCCTGTGATGGACAGTCATGAGGCCTGTCTGTGGTCATAAGGCCTGTCTGGTGGACAGATGAGAACGAGGCCTCTCTGTGGTGGATAGTCATGAGGCCTCTCTGTGGTTGACATTCATGTGGTGGACAGTCATGAGGCCTGTGGTTGACAGTCATGAGGTGTGTCTGTGGTGGACAGTCATGAGGTGTGTCTGTAGTTGACAGTCATGAGGAGTGTCTGTGGTGGACAGTCATGAGGTGTGTCTGTGGTGGACAGTCATGAGGTGTGTCTGTGGTGGACAGTCATGAGGTGTGTATCTGGTGGACAGTCATGAGGTGTGTCTGTGGTTGACAGTCATGAGGTGTGTCTGTGTTTGACATTCATGAGGTGTGTCTGTGTTTGACATTCATGAGGTGTGTCTGTGGTGGACAGTCATGAGGTGTGTCTGCGGTTGACAGTCATGAGGTGTGTCTGTGGTGGACAGTCATGAGGTGTGTCTGAGGTGGACAGTCATGAGGTGTGTCTGTGGTGGACAGTCATGAGGTGGACAGTCATGAGGCCTGTGGTTGACAGTCATGAGGTGTGTCTGTGGTGGACAGTCATGAGGTGTGTCTTTAGTTGACAGTCATGAGGAGTGTTTGTGGTGGACAGTCATGAGGTGTGTCTGTGGTTGACAGTCATGAGGTGTTTCTTTGGGTCTGGACAAGGTCCAGCAGCAGCAGCAGGGTGTTAGAGCTCATTAGAGATGCTTCAAAGGACACTTCCGGTCTGAGTGGCGAAACCATCGTAATGGCAAAACATCTGTTACCAATGTAATTGATCAAATGTCTTCCTTGTACTGAATCTGCATGAGACCACTGCTACCAATTTAAACATTGACATTGTAGCACTTTTTTCTTTACTCATATCATATCTTCCCTTCAGCATTAGTGAGGAAGTGATTTGGACAAATTATATTGTGAACTGAAGCCAGGAAGGACGTTAGGAATGTTTGATCACCAAGACTTGCATTGTGTTTTAAGAGCAGCATGTCCAAGGAGGGGAGGTTGGGTAGAGTCAGAGGTCTGCAGAGGACTAACCATTACTGTTCCCTACAGACGTGGACTAAGCCAAGCCCAGGACGGCCGCCAGACCTGCCACCGCCGGGGGAAGCCGGTTCCGCCAGCCTGCTGGGTCAGACCAGCATGTCCACAACTTTGTTCACTTTTGATTGAATTAACCTTTTTGTTTTAAGAGTCTGTCACGGCGGCTCTCTCTGAAGTGCCCGTGGCCCGTTCTGCTGGGGTTCCCCACGCCACCAAGGTGAGCGGTTTGAGGAGAATTGAGGTGACAGCCACTCTGAGGGGAAAACCAGAGCTTACGGGTAGCCCTAAACAATGAATTTGGTTTTCTTCCCTAACAAATTATGTTCACCAACTATACAAAATAGGTACAACTTCGGTTTTTTCAATGTACATAAGGGATAAAAGCACCCGTTATCACGCTATGTCATGCTGATGCTCACGAAAATGTATCTATTGATTCGTGTCCCAGAGCACAATTGTTCAACTTTTTTCGTGATACACAGAACGAAATGTAAAACCATGCAACTGAATGGGAGCGTTTCTCTGACATTTTTCATGCTAAGCAGAACAACATTTTACTTTATAACTTTTCTGGGAATTTTTTCGACTTCAGAAGGGGGGGGGGGGGGGGGGGGGGGGGCTGGGGGGAAGTGGCAGTGTGCCCTCTAGTTATGGATATGTCAAACCAGCAATCCGATTATTCTGATTTCTGCAGCAGACCTCAAGAACTGAAAATAAGCACATCCCTTAAACCCAGTCTTCCAACATAATGTAGTATTACTACATTGGTCGACAGCTGAAAACATAATTGTTTTCGGCTCTAAACATTTTATTTTGGCCTATTTTCAATGGCCACATCACGTGACTGTCAAGGTTGCTATTGTGGATGCTATGGACCCCTCCAATTAACATATATATATACATATGCCCTTGTTAACCTATGGCCATTATTTATTTCTCTGTAACATGCATGCATATATCCTGTAAAGTGTAATCAAAGTAAAAATGCATGGGTTACATTTCTGGAGTACGAGTGAAAAAAGTGGACAATCGTGCTCTGGGTGATGATTTAATAGATGCATTTTCCTGAGCATGAGCACAAAATTGTGTGATATTGGATAAATGATCACAGTGAATCAAGGAGACCTCACATTTAGCCTGCAAATTACCTAATAAATACATTTCTTTTCTGAAATTGTGTTGACCATAATATGTTATAGCAGACTAGCTGAACCTGGGTCATAACATGAAATAGCAGACTAGCTAAACTTGGGTAATAACATGTAACAGCAGACTAGCTAAACCTGGGTAATAACATGGTATAGCAGGCTGGCTAAACCTGGGTAATAACATAGTATAGCAGGCTGACTAAACCTGGGTAATAACATGCAATAGCATACTAGCTATATCTTTGTAATAACATGATATGGCAGACTAAACCTTGGTAATAAGTAAGGGATAATGTAAAGAACGCCGTTCATTATCGGGAAAATAAGCCCAGCCCTGAAGGGGCTTATTTTAGATCTATACTATAGATCTATCTGTTCTATACATTATCCTGTTTATAACACTTACCAAAACGAAAAATAACTTCTGCTATAACATAGTCTGGATCCCAGAACATTTGTTCCCTAGAAAATAAAAAAAAAGACAGACTCATATGTCATATACAACATATTGAGATCACACTGAGTTGAGTCAGAGGACCCGAAGAAGGTTCTCATGGTTACAGAACTCCTCCAAGAGGGGTTCACAGACACCTCCGGAACCCCCCCTTGCCGGCCCCCACTCAGCCCGCCTCTAATGTACACATGGTCCTCTGTGTGCTCTGGGGGTTGCAACAGCTTGGACTCAGGTAGGAAGTGTCCTGGAGAGTGTCTCTCTCCACCGACTGTCCTCAGCAGAACCGTTCACCTCGACCCCTGAGTGACAGGCCTGACTGTAGGGAGGAAACAAACTCACAGAGTCAAAAGCACAGCTAGAGAGCACACCATGTCACCTTAATCTGGAGTGAGAATTGTAAAATGTTGTGTCTGTGTGTGTGTGTGTGTGTGTGTGCGCGCATTGGGTGCGCGTGTGTGGTCATGATAAAAAATGTTATAAAGCAAAAGTCTCTAAAGGTGAACATGTAGCGAGACAGACACTCTTCATTCACTAAGAGGGTTAGAGACACCTTTGATTCACAGACTCCAGTCACATTCTGATGACAATCAGAGTTCAACCATGTCAGTAATCACTCAGGATTAAGATTTTGTAGACACGTCTAGCTTTCAGTTGAATTTATTCCATAGTCATGACTCATATATGTGTTAAACGTGTTAATAAAAGTAATACATTTATATTTTTCAACAGTTTCCAAGGAAAAACTCAAAATGTAAATGTGTGTTTTCTGAAAAACCTTTAAAGTCAAGCAAGTCTCAATAGAAGGACTAACCAACAATTTTCTTCCTCTGAGGAAGTTTGAACATCTACATGCTTATATTAGCAAAGAATGATGGTACACTGTGTTGATATAGTTGGTCACCTTGGCTCATGCACATGAGTGGAGGTTGGCTACTCTGGTCCGGCATATTTATCAAGCTCTGCAGGAGTATGAGCTAAACCATGGACTTTAAAACATGCATCACATTATGACACCTGCCTCCGGAAAACCCGGCTTTTTGCTACTGGAATGGTGGTGGCTGAGATGAAGTCAACAACATGAAGAACCTCCTAAGTTCTCCTCATTCATCGAGTCGTACTATTGTTTCCTGACAGGAAATAGAGAATGATCTAATAACTATCTCTGATGTTTGGTCATCTTAGATGGATGCTTCTTGTCTGCACTCCGCTTCTATGTCCATATCTGTCTCTGTTAAAACCACTCCATCTGTTTGACTCTCTCTTAGCTGGCTATGCCTTTTCCTGCTTTTGTCCGGATATTTCTGGGAGAGGCCATGGAGTGTTTGTCAGTGTATAATCGCAATCTCCATTTTATTCAAACAGAATAAAATAACTTTAAGTTGTGCTTTGTCATCCTTATCCTTAATAAAACTGTGTGGAATCTGTTCCAGATTTTCGGTATCTTAGTAATGTACGTGTTGTTTTGAGCTTGATACTATTTCTTGGACTCCTTCCTGTAGATCTGCCCCAGACTATGAGCGCTGGTGGCCATGACCTTCAATACTTCCGTTTATCACGGCCTCTTCCTCAGTAACCACTCTCTAGGTAAGTAAGGGAAAACTTATCTTGATGGAAACAATAAAAAATATAGTTGCATGCAACCATGATGGGGTCAAACAGTATGACGAGTATGGTGGTGGCCTAAAGAAAGCATGTTGGTAAACATAGAGGTCATGCCTTGTCTCACGTGATATGTTGGTTGAGGTTTGACTTGAACCACCGACCCCCTGGTCAAGAGGACAACGCAATACCAGTACACAAAATGGATATGTAGACTTTATAATGCAGATTAGACTATATTTTGAGGAATAGAAGTCTTCAGTTCGCAGAGGTATGGTGAGCTTGGTCGGTATGGTAATACGGCATTGGTATGCCTTAAAAACTGGTTTACCGTAAGTAAACATATAAAAACAATCACAAACCATGTTTCTAAAACATACTGTAGACGTTTGCGAAATTACTTAAAGCGGTGTATTCCGCTGTAAGGCCCAGCCTGCGTTGGAGAGAGGCCACGGTTCAGAAAGGCAACTTCAAACTAGGGATGCACCGAATATTCGGCCACCGAACATGTTCGGCCGAAAATGGCCCAAAACATAATGTTCGGTTTCGGCCGAAGGAGTAAAAAGGCCGAACATAATACGCTGAACATTTCTATTTATTTATAAAAATAAATAAATAAAAGTTTTACTCATTCATTTAAAAGGTACATTGTTCTTAAATTCTTGCTATAATGTCTGCTGGAATGTTAGAAAACGTTCAGTATTAAATAAATATTTTGTATCAAATTTGTAATTTTTTTTTTTTATAGAAAAGCGAGACAAAAAAGTTTATAAAGGACATTTAATTGTTTGATTTATGCAATGGTGAAAAACTAAAGCAAAATGAATGAAAAACATTAAAAGACACATTCGGTATTCGGTTTCGGCCTTCGGCCAACCGTTTCAGTATATTCGGTTTCGGTTTCGGCCAAGAATTTTCATTTCGGTGCATCCCTACTTCAAACAAAGTTTTATTTTCAGATAAAGGCTTGACATTTGGCATGGGTAGACTATGGAATCAATCCTTTGTAGCAACAGCCGAGCCTACGTGTTTTTGACGCAACGTTATACTTGTTTAAACATCAGAGATATGCATACATTTCACTGTCAAATGTTAATCAAAAATGGCATTTTTGGGCTTATGCTATGAATGTAACACCATATAGTCTCACCGTCATCTGATACATTGGTCAAGTTGTGGTCACCTCATTAAGTCTTAATGATTTGACCATATGGGTTGCTCCTTGAAAGTTGTTCAGTATGACGAATGGTGTATACAAAGTTTCATACATCTTGCAATTTCCTAGTGGAAATGGCAGACTTTTGAGTATGTTGCACTTCAAGTGCTTATTATAGCGCTGCCTATGGTTAATTCTGGCCCATCATTTGCATCCCTAACTAATTGTACGTGTTCTACAAGCCTGCCAATTTATACAATACTATACAATAATACAATACAAAGGAATACAATAGGGTTCCTATGATTTTCGTAGGACCCCTAAATATGGAGTGATAAAAACAACACTTTGTTGGCTAGTGAAGTCAGAAGATTGTTTTCTATAGGTCTATAACTCGGAGCATCCCGATATAAAAAGCGGTCTATTAGCTTAGTGCTAGATCCGCCACAATACAATACACGCCTACATATGCTACATTTGATTTTCCATGTAATTATTATTTGATTTAATTTAATGTTTTATATTATGTATTTGAACATTTGTTATATTCCAATTCCAGGAGAGTCCTCCCATGAGTCATCCGAGGTACTCAACATTTCCCGTGGATGGGAACAGAGTAACGGCAGCTCTACTCTGGGCCAGGGAGGGGACTCGAACCACTCCCGGGTCAACCAGACGCCAACATATGGGGCTGCAGAGTACGGCACCCTAGGGGGGCACACTGTCCTGCAGGTACCCACCGCTAACCGTAGCTGTTAGCCTCCTATTCTAGGGCTTCTGTCCTGCAGGTACCCACCGCTTACCGTAGCAGTTAGCCTCCTATTCTATTGGTTCTGTCCTGCAGGTACCCACCGCTTACCGTAGCAGTTAGCCTCCTATTCTATTGGTTCTGTCCTGCAGGTCATCATCATCATCATCGCCTTTTACCCCTACTGGGGCTTAGGCCGTCAACAAGGGTTCTCCAAGCATCCCGGTCCTGCGATAACTTCTCCAGCTGTCCCCACGTGTAGCCCATCCGCTTGGTGTCTGCCTCCACCTCTCTGCGCCAGGAACTTCTTGGTCGTCCTCTCTTCCTTTTTCCTTGGGGGTTCCACTTCAAAGATTGCTTTGTTACATTTGAGGCGGGTTTGCGGAGAGTATGTCCTATCCATCTCAAACGTCTTTTGATGATCTCTTCCTCAGCAGGTCGCTGGTTGGTTCTTTGCCACAGATCTTTGTTACTGATGGTGTCGGGCCAGTGGATACAGAGTATTTGTCTAAGGCAGTTATTGATGAAGGTTTGGATTTTGTTTATGGTGCGCACAGTGGTTAAAATCTTGCTCTTCCCCCTGTGGATGCTTAAACCGAGGCGAGCTGAGTTGGTTGCGATGGTGTTGGTCTTATCCTGCATCTGCTGTTGGGTATGGGAGAGAAGGGCCAGGTCATCTGCAAAATCAAGGTCGTCTAGCTGTGTCCACATCGTCCACTGTATGCCATTTCTCTTATCTTCTGTGGATTGCTTCATTACCCAATCTATCGCCAGAAGGAAGAGAAATGGTGACATCAGGCATCCCTGCCTTACTCCTGTGTGTACTTGGAAGGCGTCCGTGAGTTGCCCTCTGTGGATCACCCTGCAGACCATCCCTCCGTAGGACTTTTGGATGATGTTGGTGAGCTTCTCTGGAACTCCATGATGTCTGAGCAGCTTCCAGAGTGCTTTTCTATCTAAGCTGTCAAAAGCCTTCTCATAATCAATAAAGTTCACATACAGAGGGGAGTTCCACTCCAGTGACTGCTCTAGGATGATGCGCAGGGTTGCAATCTGATCTATACATGATCTATCCTTGCGGAAGCCAGCCTGTTGGTCTCTGAGCTGGAGATCAACAGCATCTATCATCCTGTCCAATATGATTCTGTAGAAAATTTTACTTTAACACCTCTGTAGTTTGCACATTTACTTAAGTCACCTTTCTTCGGTATCTTGGTGAGGTGTCCCTCCTTCCATTCCGTTGGGATGTACTCCTCTTCCCAGATCTTCTTGAATAGAGGTTGTAGGATCTCTTCCATGGTCTGCGAGTCGGCTTTCATTGCCTCTGCTGGGATACCATCGGGACCTGGGGTCTTGTTGTTCCTAAGCTTCTTTATGGCCTCGCAGATCTCTTCCTTTGTGGGTGCATTACAGTTTATTGGTAGATCTTTGTCTGCTTGTTGGATGTCTGGTGGGTCCTTTGGGGTTGGTCTGTTGAGCAGCTCCTCAAAATATTCCTTCCATCTTCTTTTCTGTCCTTCCTCTCCAGGGATAGGCTTCCCTTCCTTATCTTTTACAGGTCTTTCTGATTTACTAAACTTTCCTGCAAGCTTTTTGGTGGTGGCATACAGGTCTCTCCAGTTTCTGTGCTTGACTGCCTCTTCTGCCTCTCTAGCTAGGGTGTCTATGTATTTTTTCTTGTCGGTTTTGATGCTTTTCTTTACTCTCTAGTTAGCTTCCGAGTACTCTTTTTGTGCTCTTGCTTTTTCTGCCCTGGTGCGGCTGTTATTCATTGCTGCCTTCTTTATTTTCCTCTCCTCAACCTTTGCCAGTGACTCTGTTGATATCCACTCTTTGTTGTGATATTTCCGTGGTCCAAGTGTTTCCTTACATGTTGTGATCACTGCTTCTTTCACCGCCTTCCATGTTTCATCGATGTTTGTGTCTTTTTCGGTCAGTTCTTGTAATGCTTGATGTCCTGCAGGTACCCACCGCTTACCGTAGCAGTTAGCCTCCTATTCTATTGGTTCTGTCCTGCAGGTACCCACCGCTTACCGTAGCAGTTAGCCTCCTATTCTATTGGTTCTGTCCTGCAGGTACCCACCGCTTACCGTAGCAGTTAGCCTCCTATTCTAGGGCTTCTGTCCTGCAGGTACCCAACGCTTACCATAGCTTTGCTGTTAGCCTCCTCTTCTAGTGGTTCTGTCCTGCAGGAACCCACCGCTAACCATAGCTGTGCTGTTTGCCACTCTATTCTAGTGGTTTGGCCTTCTATGTCTTGCTCTGTCAAATAACAGACAGAGTTTGACAAGCAAGTCTGAGAGCTTCCTCGTTACTACCTGTGGAACAAAATATGGAGAGAAGACTGCTGTGACACTTTCATCATCTTCCACTAACCCCAGCAAAACATTAATCATTTGTTAACTCTGTTGCTAGGCTAATATGTCTAAGCAGCACCGAAAACCCATCTCCGGTACTTTGTCCTCCTCACGAGATCTTGTTATTCTGTTGTCAGCAGCATATAAAAAAAAAAAGCATCCACTGCTGTTCCACAAATGAGATGTATCCCTCTCCTCCAGGTGATCGTCATCGTCTTCCTCACAGGCTGCCTGTCGCTGGTCACCGTTATCGGGAACATCCTGGTTTTGGTTTCCTTTAAGATCAACAAGGCCTTGAAGACTGTGAACAACTACTACCTGCTGAGTTTGGCGTTCGCCGACCTGACCATCGGCACGCTGTCCATGAACCTGTACACCACCTACATAATCATGGACCAGTGGGCCCTGGGGCCGGTGGTCTGTGACCTGTGGCTGGCCATCGACTATGTGGCCAGTAACGCCTCGGTCATGAACCTGCTGGTCATCAGCTTTGACAGGTGCACACATTTTCCTCCCTGTTCTCTTTGGATTTACTTGCACGTAAACATGATCCATCGTACTTTAACGCTATTTGACTATTTGTTTAGGTAGAAAACAATATTGCGAGTATATTAAAATGTGCCACTAAAGAGGTTCCTGTCAGAGGAAACAATCACTAACCTTTAAGGAAATCTCCTTAAGAAGGACAGTACACGCCAATTTAGTACACAAGCCTTGTCTTAATCTTCTTCATCTCAGGTTCTTTTCAGTGACCAGGCCACTGACCTACCGGGCCAAGAGGACCACCAAGCGCGCCATGATCATGATCGGGTTAGCCTGGTCCATCTCCTTCATCCTCTGGGCTCCAGCCATCTTGTTCTGGCAGTACCTCGTCGGGGAGCGTACCGTCCTGCCCAACCAGTGCTACATCCAGTTCCTCAAAGAGCCCATCATCACGTTCTGCACGGCCATCGCAGCCTTCTACCTGCCCGTGACCATCATGTCCGTCCTCTTCTGGAAGATATACCAGGAAACTGAGAACCGAGCAAAGAATCTTGCAGTCCTCGGTGGGTCTGGTTCAGGCATGAGCCAGCCCCAAGCAGACGACAGCGCCCGTGGCTCTGGTCAGATGAGCGGGCGCAGTGGGCAGCATGAGTCCTCAGACTCTCTCAATCAGATAAACAACATTCAGCACTGCAGCGGAAATGAGCTGAGCCAGCAGGCTGCTGCCGGGAAACGCAAGTATGCCGGAAAGAGCCACAGGAGCAGATTAAACTTTTGGTTCTCATTAATGCTGTCTTCTTGTCAGTCCTCAAAGAGGTCTAGTACCACAACGACTGTTGGTGAGACCGAGGGCAGCAGCAGTGAGGGCTGTAACAACGAAGACAACAAGACAGACTCGGAGGAGGAGGAAGCAAAAGGAAACACTGAAGCTGTTTACTCCGTGGCTGCAGATGTTTTTTTGCAAGGCTCAGGAGATGATGGGGGCCAAGGACGGACAGAAGAGGGACCATCGGGACCATCCAAAGGTTGAACATCATAGTAATATGAATCAAAATTTAATTTTGCATGAGAATCTATTTATTTAATTGAGCAAATTATATTTCCTTCTCTGTCTCTCTCTCTCTAGACGGAGATAACTATGGACAGCCAAGGGAAGTGAAAGAAAAATCGAATGCTGAATATCCACCAGGTATCGGTATGAAAGAAGCCACAAATGCAAAGCAACTTGTCTCCAAGCCAAAGACGCAGATCGTCAAGCGCAAGAGTGATAAGAAGGTGAACGAGAAGAAAGCGGCTCAGACGCTGAGTGCCATCCTGTTTGCCTTCATCATCACCTGGACTCCGTACAACATCATGGTGCTGGTCAACACCTTCTGCCAGGACTGCATCCCTGAGACGCTGTGGGCCCTGGGCTACTGGCTGTGCTACGTCAACAGCACCGTCAACCCCATGTGTTACGCCCTGTGTAACAAGGAGTTCCGCAACACCTTCCGCGACATCCTGATGTGCCAGTGGAGTAAAAGTCAGAAGAACAAGCTTCAGTTTCAGCAGAGACAAGCGGTCGGATTCCGTAAGAATGATCCAATTTAACGGTTCTGTTGTTTGTTATTCGGTTAAACTGAGGAGGCGCGCTATGGCTTGTACCACTCAGCCAATGGTAACTTTGATCAAACTTTGAGATGTATCGGTGCAGACTTAAAGGTGCTGTAGGTAAGGCTTCTATTTCAGTGTAATATGACATTTTAGAAATGGCCTAACCATTTTAGTGATCTTTGAGAGTTTCTGTTTTGAGTTGCATCTGTATGAGCCTCAGCTAATTTCTGACCAATTAGGGTATCTCTTACCTGATTGGTTTGGGGAAGGCATCTGGCCTGTCAATCACAGGTGTGAAAGATAACACTTCTCAATGGCGTAGTAACGTAGGAAGGGATGAGAAGAAAGGGTGGGGACATTTTGGTTCTTTGGTTTCTTGTTTTTAAATCTTGCTCTCTCTTGAGAACTCTCAAATCGTACCCACAGCACCTTTGATTTAACATGCTGGCTTCAATTTGAAGACAAGAAAGTTCTGCTCTTTGGCCTTTCTTGAGAAACCACATCGCAAGTCGTTGATAGGGGGAAAGAGCTCATGCCTCAGCACAGATAACACCATTTACACATATACTCCATTTACACATGGTATGTGTGTACATGTATAATCTGTGTGTAGTTATGTGATTTATAGCATAATAACACAGTATTAATTCCAATGCTACACTCCACCTAGGGACTTTGGCTAAACTCCTCCAAACAAAGGAAGCATGCTGGTGGTGTTGAAGGTTCAATGTAGAAAAGTTGCACAAATGATACATGAAGATATGGTGCGTTCCAGAGCCCATCCAAACCAGTGGGACGTGGGACTTATCCTACCTCCAACTAAGAAAAGTGACCTGGAATGCCTGTCGAAGTGGAACATCCCACCGTCGAAGTGGAACCTCCTACTATTGAACTGGGGGGTGATCGACCTACCCCCACTTCACCAAGTAGGAGCTAGTACAGTTCAGGTAGGATAAGTCCCACATCCCATTGCTTTGGATGGGCTCTGGAACGCACTAATAGTGCTCCATGTTGATGTAGGATATCTCCCAGAGTGTCTGTGGAGATGGCTGGTTTAACCTGTGCACACTGATTACTCAATGTGCAACAGCTGTGCAGCCTCAGTGAGCCCCAAGTCCAATCAGGCTCGTCCAGGTGAGGCTGCTTCAATCAGCCATCATCCACACACACTCCACTAAAATATGTTCCACATATATAACAAGGATTATACGTAACATATGTTAACCAGGTAACGTGTATTACCCATATAAAATATTACACAGATAACTCATACTGCATATAAAACACTTATAACACATCACACATGGTACATAAATACCCCATATAACCCATATTTATGGAAGTAAATCTGTGCCATCGGATTTTGAAAATAAAAAGCCATTGAATTCTAAGCACTGAATATTTATGCACTGAATATTTATGCACTGAATATTTATGCATTGAAATAACGCATCTGGATTTTTTGCCTCTGAATATAACTCTTTAAAAAATACAAAATCAAATATTCAACGCTATTCAACTTAAATATTTTTAACGTCCCCAAATTCAACATGCCAAAGTCACCTGCAAAATTCAATGTGCGAAATTCAGTGTTAACATCCGGGGACCCAAGGAAGAGCAATCCATCCTAGATGCCATCGCGGTCAGGCAAGGAGAACGGGAATAAGAGCGTCACTCGCTGGTCTCTTTCTTTCTTGATATAAACGTTAATTCTAAACAGCATTTTACACAGCAGCCTATAATAGGAAATGCTTAAGGGTAAATCAACGTCATTAAACACTGACTGTAGCCTTTTTTGGGAGAGAAGCAACCGTGGTGGACCTTACTAAACGCCCTATTATTGTATCGGTCTGTAAAATACCTTTATAATTAAAATAAAAATGTATTTATTAACTTTACTTGGCTGGATTTACATGCAGCGTAAGGGTAATTGTAGTGGGTTAAGGAGCCCAATTTATTAGGGCATCCGCACCAACCTCGGACAATCCGAGGTCCCTTTGCCTACGTTTGGTGTGATGCTTGGTAGTGGTGGATTTAATGATTTGTTTGATTCAGTTTGCGTGATTCAGTTCGCCAAGAGGAGTCGTTCGCGAATCGTTCGTTCGTTCGTTCGTTCAGTCGAGTTTCCGGTAGCACTAACTCCACTGAGTCTTACTGACTCAGCTGAGAACCGTGCAATTGCGTGCATTCCATAATGCGATTTACCGCTACCGGAAACCAGGCGGAGGAGTCGTTCACGAATCATTAAATCCACCAATACTAGCCAATGACTGTTAAGCCCGCGGAGTCTCACCCTTTATGCGCATGCTCGCCTCTTCTTCTTATTTATTTTTATTCTGGATTTCTGTAGCAGAAGCAGCGCCCCTTATGGGCCTGGAATGTGTACTACAGCGTTTCTACAGATCTACCCGGTTTCGCTTGACTCCGTCTTTACGGAGATACTCCGAAACCGGATAGATCGAAACCGTAACGGTTTCGCCCATTTCGGCTTGGTGTGGACGGGGCCTAAGTTGGCCGCCTGTGATGACGTTCTAGACGCCGCCGTAAGACATTAGTGTTCTGTGTGTAACACCCGCTCGCTATCCTTGCTTGACTGCGATCTAGCATCTAGGATCGATTGCTCTTCCTTGGGTCCCCCAATGTTAACGCTGGATTAAATAAAAACTTTATGTTGAATTTGGGGACGCTGAAAATATTTAAGTTAAATTTTTTAACGTTGAATATTTGATTTAGAATTTTTTAACATTAAAAAATAAAGCTGAAAATTACTTCAATTAAATTCAGAGGCAAATAATCCAGAGTTTACTTCAATGCATAAATATTCAGTGCTTAGAATTCAATAGCTTTTTATTTTCAAAATCCGATGGCACATATTTACTTCCATATGTATGCCCCATAACAGAGACATAAAGACACAGGAGAACACACGCATGAAACTAGACAAGAGGTGAATATTGTAAATAGATGCATTGGCATTTTTATTAGCAGACGTGAGAAAAGTACAAATGTATTCTGCATGCTGAAAATGCTAGAAAGTCTTATCTTAACCTCAGAGAAATGTTATAGATTTCCTAATTTGTATTTAGATATATATTTAAATTGCATACAGCACGATCAGAAAAGTGATTTTTGTTAGCATGTCTAAAATGACTCTTTGAGATTCACCTGTATATGGGAAGAATTAATGTTTGTTTGATGTTTCTACCAATCATAAAATAAATAACCCGTTAATAATTATAATTACTCTTTGTAATGCTTAGAAGGAAATATTGTCAAATGTTAAACCCAGGCTTTCCCGATAAATCTCAACATGCCCTTCATTTTGAATTAAAGGGAAGACTTGTTTGCCATCAAGACATCACTTGTGACTAGTGTGGGACATCTGATTCAGGTCATGTTCCGAGTTGCTTTTTTCCAAACCGTCAGAGTCTAATGGATAAATGTGTTGTGTTGTTGTCAATAAATGTTGTGGTTACTTTTCAATAGAAGTATCTCCTGATGAAACTGGTTCCCAAAGTTTAACCAGGTGTGTTAGTGCTGAAGAGAACATTGGAGATGAGGATTTGATATGTCCCTGAAACCATATCCACATATTGTTAAAGCACTATAGTGCTGACAGTGTTTTTTTGGCCCATTATTTTCTGAATGCCTGTGTGTCCACGTCACGTGACCGTCAAGTTACTGTCTGCAAAAACAAACAAGATGGCTGGCATTTATTTTATTCTCAATGGAAATGCAATATTTTGATATAGATTTGGCATTAAAATGTGTTTTTACAACATTTCTTGTAAGAAATGTGCATTTCATTGTCATAATCTTCATTCACTGATTTTATATGACATCAAGTTGTTATTACTCCTTATTACACAGCTCTTCTTAATGTCGTGGAACGCTCCGTTCCCTTAAATGGGCCCTTCACAACTCCCGGGAGTGAATTATTTTTTGATAATTCACCGTTGCTCAGCATATAATGACAGATTTTTTGCCGTCATTCATATCACTCCGCAAGTAGTCAGGTAATTTATCAACCCCAGCGTACTCAGTTGTAGCGACGTCAACTTCTTTAGCGGACTATTTCTCTGCTGATCAACACCACGAATGCTGGTAGCAAATAAATTGTAAAAAGACACACCATGTGAAGTTATTATTTCGTTTTGACAAGTAGCCGTATAATAAGCGGGATAATGTGTAGAATGTCACAGGTCATTATCGAATAATAAGCCCCTTCAGGGCGAAGCAAGACACCTCTGCTTCGTGTCGGTGTCCTGTTCGCCCTGTCGGGGCTTATTTTCCCAATAATGACTAATGTTCTATACATTATCCCTTACTTATTACACAGATCTTCTCAATGCAGTGGAACGCTCCGTTCACTTGCATGGGCCCTTCACAACTTCTGGCGGTGAATTATATTTGATAATTCACCGTTGCTAAGTATAATTGACCACTGTCAAGAAAATTTGATTTTTTACCGTCTTTCGTATTACTCCGCAAGTAGTCCAGTGACTTATCAATCCCAGCGTACTCGGTTGCTAAGCGACGTCAATGTCTTTGGCGTACTATTTGGCGTACTCTCAGCCGATCAACACTACGAATGCTGGTAACAAATAAATGGTAAAAAGACACACTGTTAAGTTATTATAATTTTTTCGTTTTGGCAAGTAGCTGTGTAATAAGCGGGATAATGTATAGAACGTCATTATCAAAAATAAGCCCCTTCTGTCGTGGCTTATTTTCCTGATAATGACCGGCGTTCTATACATTATCCCGACCCTTACCTATTATACCGTCATTATTCGTCATTAAATATCCTTTCAGGTCCCGCCAGAAAATTGTTTGAATACAACGTTTTCTATGGTTGCTATGGTGGTTGCCACGGACGCTGTTATCGCTGAAACCAAACATGAGTGACATTCATTTGATTATCATTGGAAAATGCAACATTGTTTCAGCATTAAATTGTGTATGATTTCTCACGAGAAATTTGCCTTGTATTGTTATTATCAATGATGAGTTATATTCTTTTACTTTTTTTAATGAGAAAAGATTACAGATTTATGCACAAATATATAATTATTAAAGGAGACATATTATTGTGTTTTTCCAACAAGTAAACATAGTATATGAGTTCCAGAAAACATGTTTTTGAGGCTGTTTGCTGGAAATAGCTTTTAAGAAAAAAAATCTTGCCTACCGCTATTCCCCTCTGTTTCAGTCTCTTCAGAGTACGCAGTTTCTGGTGTCTGTAGCTTTAATGCAAATGAGCTGCTGCACATTGACCAATGAGCTGTCAGAGTGAACCACAGCATGGAGGAGAAGTGATTGTTGCTGGAGCTTTAGCTTTATATTTTCCTGGACCTATATAATATGATATAATATAATAATAATATAATATAATATATAGGTATTTATATTATATTTTATCTAATATCACGGCCAAAGGCTATGTGCGCCTCGGATGATATTATGAATCATAAAGTCTGGGTCTGACGTCTCTGGCACTTCCACAACAAGTAAAGACTCGTAGTGGGGTTATCTTGGCCATGGTTGAGATGAATTGGAGGAAAGGAACTTTGGCCTTGACTCTCCGAATTCCATGTTGAACAGCGACATGGAGGAGAAAGTGATTGTACTCCGGGAGCTGAGCTGCCTTGTCGATCAAAAAAGTGGGCAGGGAAGGTGTTGATTGTTGAGGATCCCCTCTTTTCATAGAAAAACCTTCTCAAGTGTAGATTTGTAAGGTTATGCAGCTATAAGGGAAATAACACTAAACAATGTGTGACCAGGTGCATTTGATATCTCGATACAGGCGGGTTTTGGTTATTGGTCCAATTATATCCCCTGCTTCCACAAGATTAGTAGGGATGGGCACGAGTAGTCAATCCCAAACTCGAGTGATCGAAGGAATTCCTCGAGGATCAATCGAGTACTCGTTTATTCGAATCTATTTTTAGAATGCAACGCATCTGCAGCAGGAATAGGCCTAATGATGAAGGGGCAATATTACCAACCAAACATGTAATGCTTATTCTCCATCAAAACAGTCAGTTATCAGAGTATTCATTATTTATTTTTGCAAATATTTTCCTTACAAAAATAAATATGCGTCTCACAATTTAAATCACGTCGAACCAAGGCCTGTAACGGTTTAAAAAAAACAAAAACGAAACAAGTAGCCTAACCATTGCAAATAATTTTTAATCTGCAAATAAAACGGCAGCAAATGGACTATGGAAATACTCAGCGTTGTGATCTTCTCTACACGGCCGGGACTGCGTCTTGCGGCTGTGAAAATAGCCGACACACTTGGTTGCTGCGGGTCTGCTTTCCCGAACTCACCGTTGTGTTTCAGGAGTATATGTTGCCGTATAGTACTTACTCTGGTAGCTCGATTTCGCTTGGCATATTTTACATTTCACCTTATGATCTCCTTTTTCTTTAAAGTATTTAAATTCTTCGCTGCGCTTTGCTTTAACCGCCATCTCTTAACTTTTTGAATTCTGGCGTGCCTGCACACGGCACGGCACGCGCCACACAGAAATTTGATACATTTAATTTGCTTTGTGCCCACGGCATGCGTTAGTGGCGCACACACATTTGCTTCAGAAAACTTTGTTTGTGTGTGTATATGCAAACTCGAGTTTGCCTGTCCACCAATCGAGTTCATTTGTAACGAGGAGTACTCGAGTAATCGATTCCTCACGCCCAACCCTAGTCAGTACGTTTACGTGCACAGCTTAATCAGATTAAGGACATAGTTCGATTATGCTCCTCAATCGGACAACTGCAATTGTCTGAGTATACATGGCGGTGAGAAAATCGATTAATTGGCCGAAGCATTTCTTTCCCCGGTACGATAGGTGGCGCTGTGCCCATTTCAACTAGTGGTAATAGAGCCACCGGTTGACCTCTTTATGTCACTAGCAACAACAAACTCAGGCGGTCGCAGCATTCGAGAAAGATGTTTTCAGTAAACAGCTGTCAGATCTGACCTGATATATTAATTCGACTAACAATCGAATAATCTAGGTGTCTTAATTCGACTATGAGTAACTCGATTCGATTCGATTATAGTGCGACTAAGATGTATACATGCATCTTAATAATCCAATCATAGTTGGACTAATCTGATTAAGCTGTGCATGTAAACGAAATGTGTGGAATGGCAGTGGCAGCGTGGGGCGCAGTGTCATCATCATCATCACATTTCCCTCTTGGCGCATTTAATGGCCTTGGGGTGCTCATGCTAGCACTCTGTCTAGCACTCGCTGAAGTTCGCTTTTATTCATCATCGTCCTCCTAATCTGTTGGGCGTCTATCCCCAGAGTCCTTTCTGTCTTATTCCAAACTGTCTTGGACGCTCTGCGATCGAAGAGCACCTGTTTTTGCAATGCCGAGTTATCCATGCGGCAGACATGGCCCATATACTTCACTTGTTGAATCCCCAAATACTGGGAGGAGCAGAATTGCAGATAGAATACTTAATCAAGGCTTTGGGAAAGTGTGTTACAAAGAAATCTAAATATAACCCCTACGTGTTTAAGGGAGATTTTCCAAAAGACAAACACACATAAAAGTAATTACTCATTAAAGGGAATGTATTTTTATGCTAGTTTTGAAGTGGAAACCGGACTATAGAGAATTGGATCCACGAACTTTGAGTCACACTCCTCAGCTCCACTGTCTTCCATCCTTTTATTCTCCATAAAGCATTAACTGTACTAACTGTCGTTAACTGATTCAAATGTATCAATGTTGTTCACATAACTGTAGAATACAATAGGCTTTGAAAAATGGGCCCAAGGCAAATGGATGATGTGTAAGGAACCATGTAGGGTTGATATCGTCAACACTAAACTAACCTCGCTGACTGCAAGCAGCATTGTTGTTTGTCTTGAGGCCCCCTTTAAGAGGGTCCTTGTCCCTCGCTCACTCCACTGTGTCCCTGTCACCCTGTTGGGGTGTCCCTTTGGGACGGCTTAGTCCGTCCCAAAGATTGAATTGAAACGTCGTCATCGCTTCCATTAAATACCTCTGAGTGTAACAGATGAGTACACAACCTAAAGACTTTGTGATTTAAACAACATGTCAGCTGTGTGGGGGGTCAGTGATTGCAGCGCCCATATGAATCACCATGGCAATGATAGAAAATGTTGCATTATCTACCAAACTTAACATCATATACATTCACTGAATTAAGATTATGAAAATGAAATACACATTTCTCACTAGAAATGTAACTGAAACGTATTTGAATGCCAAAACTATCTTAAAATATTAAAATTTCCACAAAATAAAGGGAAAGAGCAAATCATTGGTCCGGCCAGGCAGTGGACCGGCATAAAGTCGTATTGACGAAAAAACCCATTCTGTCGTTCAGGTTGGTGTTCATGTTGTGATGCTTCTTCAAGTCTGTCTGGCCTTGTTGAAAACAACTTCTAAAACCCAAAAGGGGACAGAGCGCTGAGCGCTATAGGGAGATGGTTTAGGTTCCTAAAGAGTCCGACCTGGCTGGACGGTTATAGATTCATACATTTGTGCGCCGCCTTTCATTGTTCATTATTAAAAACCTTGAGTAAATCATGTTGAATCTAAGTGACTTACCTTCTCCCCTGCTGGCGGACAGCATGGGGTCCACCCCACTCAGTGGCTGGATGGCTCGGATTCTGAGGATGTACGGACAGGACAAATAAGAGCCTTGGTTTGTAGGACATGAGTGGTCTACCCTCATGGAGCTCTCTGAAACATGGACCTTCACTCATTCCAATAATGTCCTCCATCTTAGATATTTAAAAGGACAAAGGAAAGGATGGATGCAATTTGATATTTTAGATGGATAAAGTAATTTTTCAATGATATGTGAACAATATCTAATTCGCTCATTACTAATATATAACTATTTGTGGTTTCCTGTTTATATATATTTTTCTGATGCCAATACTTTACTTAATGATTACTGATTTTGAATGTCCTTTACTTGTAACAGAGTTTTCCTTCACTGTGGTACTCCACTGCCCTTCTTGATGTCAACATGGTTCAAGGTTGAGTAAAATAACAGCACTATCATTATGTTTTATTTGCCAAATGCAGCCTAAATAAATGTTAGTTCTCATGCTGAATTATGGCATTGTCCCTTCTGATTGGCTTGCATCCTGCGAGCTCAGGATCTTCCATAATTTCAAAACTTTATTGACGAATCCTGCCTCACAGGCGTGTTCTCATCTCATGACGGAACGAATGGGTGTATGAAATGTGCGTCAGTGTCGCAGAGAAAGTTTGGGCTATGGCAAGCCGAATTGTCATTTATTAACTAAGTTTGACTATCCGGAATTTACATTGCAGATATCTGCAATTCAGTTTCGCCTAGTCAATTGTCAATTGTCATTTCAGATATCCACAAAGACATTCCTCCTAGGCGAAATTACGTCATTTTCGCCATTCATGTCTATGGGGTTTCTCATTGCGGATATCTACAATTCAGTTGCGGATATCCACTTTGTGAATTACGGATATCTGCAACTGAATTGTAGATATCTGTAATTCCAGTTTGAGATATCTACAATTTTGATTCTGACTAGTCATAATTCCAGTTCAAGATATCTTTAATTCACCTCAATTCAAGATATCTACATGTCCCTTTTTAGATATCTTAAATTAAGTTTTGACTAGGCGAAATGAAGTTGTAGATATCTCTAACTGGAGTTACGACTAGTCAAAATGTATGGCAAGCCGAATTGACATTTATTAACTAAGTTTGACTATCCGGAATTTACATTGTAGATATCAACAACTTCATTCAAGATATCTGTTACGTAGTTGTGACTAGTCGAAACGACAGTTAGAGATATCTGTGACGTAGTTTTGACTAGTCGAAACGATAGTTAGAGATATCTGTAATTCAGTTTTGACTAGGCGAAACTGAATTATAGATATCTGCAATGACTTCACGGAAAACGACATTCAACTCGTCACACATCTTAAATGACAATTGCAGATATCTGTAATTCAGTTTCGCCTAGGCAGAATGAAAGTTAAAGATATCTCAAACGTCATTTGAGTGTTGGGCATTACGTTTTAGATATCCAGAATTACGTAATTTCCCCTTGCCGCCATAATCAAAGAAGAAGTGGGTTCATTTCCGAATGGAATAAGAAAGGAGCAGTCATGGCGTTGGCTGTGATCGAAAAGATCACGAGAAAATATGGAGCGATGTAATCAGTGAATTGTGTGAATGATGATTGAACGAGGAGCTGCTCCGCTCCCGCTTAATGTAAACGGTCCTATAATTTTTCATTACAGATATCTGAAACGTCATTACAGATATCTGAAACGTCATTAGAGATATCTGAAACGTCATTTCGCCTAGTCAAAACTCGAATTCAAGATATCTTTAATTCAGTTTCGCCTAGGCAGAATGAAAGTTAAAGATATCTACAATTGTAGATATCTCTAATCAAAATTCCTTTCAAGATATCTATAACTTGATATTAGATATCTACAACGTCATTTCGCCTAGTCGTAACTCCAGTTAGAGATATCTACAACGTCATTTTGACTAGTCGTAACTCCAGTTGGAGATATCTACAACTTCATTTCGCCTAGTCAAAACTTAATTTAAGATATCTAAAAAGGGACATGTAGATATCTTGAATTGAGGTGAATTAAAGATATCTTGAACTGGAATTATGACTAGTCAGAATCAAATTGTAGATATCTGAAACTGGAATTACAGATATCTACAATTCAGTTGCAGATATCCGTAATTCACAAAGTGGATATCCGCAACTGAATTGTAGATATCCGCAATGAGAAACCCCATAGACATGAATGGCGAAAATGACGTCATTTCGCCTAGGAGGAATGTCTTTGTGGATATCTGAAATGACAATTGCGGATAGGAGGAATGTAGTTGCGGATATCCGAAATGTTAGTTTTGACTAGGCGAAACTGAATTGCAGATATCTGCAATGTAAATTCCGGATAGTCAAACTGAGTTAATAAATGACAATTCGGCTTGCCATAAAAATGACGTTGTAGATATCTCTAACTGGAGTTACGACTAGGCGAAATGACGTTGTAGATATCTAATATCAAGTTATAGATATCTTGAAAGGAATTTTGATTAGAGATATCTACAATTGTAGATATCTTTAACTTTCATTCTGCCTAGGCGAAACTGAATTAAAGATATCTTGAATTCGAGTTTTGACTAGGCGAAATGACGTTTCAGATATCTGTAATGACGTTTCAGATATCTTGAGTTCGTTGTTGTTCTCCGCCTCCGGTGATATCAAATATTCAATTCTTCCGAGATTTCTTTGACAGCTTTCAATAGAACGACGTTCTCTCTCTCCACACATCCCCTGTGTGTGGGCTTGTTCAATTTCATGGCATTTTCTCGTGATCTTTTCGATCACAGCCAGCGCCATGACTGCTCCTTTCTTATTCCATTCGGAAATGAATCCACTTCTTCTTTGATTATGGCGGCAAGGGGAAATTACGTATTTCTGGATATCTAAAACGTAATGCCCAACACTCAAATGACGTTTGAGACATCTTTAACTTTCATTCTGCCTAGGCGAAACTGAATTACAGATATCTGCAATTGTCATTTAAGATGTGTGACGAGTTGAATGTCGTTTTCCGTGAAGTCATTGCAGATATCTGTAATTCAGTTTCGCCTAGTCAAAACTGAATTACAGATATCTCTAACTATCGTTTCGACTAGTCAAAACTACGTCACAGATATCTCTAACTGTCGTTTCGACTAGTCACAACTACGTAACAGATATCTTGATTGAAGTTAATAATAATAATAATACATTTAATTTAGAGGCGCCTTTCAAAACACCCAAGGTCACCTTACAGAGCATATAGTCATCATACATATTTAAAAAAAAAAAAAAACAAGACATTGTGGAAAAAATAAATAAATAAATAAATAAATAAATAAATAAATAAACATAAGCAATAAGAAATAAATAAAACAAAAACAAGACAAAACAAAACAAAAAAACAATCAAAACAGTGATCAGTTAGACGTTGTGTGCGAGTTTGAACAGGTGAGTTTTGAGTTGTGACTTGAAGGTTGTAATGGTGTCTGACTGTTTTATGTGTGGGGGGAGGGAGTTCCAGAGCCTGGGTGCTGAACAGCTGAATGACCGGGCACCCATTGAAGTGAGTCGTGATGTGGGGATACATAGTAGTCCAGCAGAGGTTGAGCGGAGGGAGCGGGAGGGAGTGTATTCTTGGAGGAGGTCGCAGAGGTAACTGGGGGCTAGGTTGTGGAGAGCTTTGTAGGTGAGGAGTAGGGTTTTGTATTGGATGCGGTAGTGTACTGGGAGCCAGTGAAGTTGAATGAGGACAGGGGTGATGTGGTCAGATGATTTGGTGCGGGTGATGATCCGGGCGGCTGAGTTCTGAATGATCTGCAGTCTGTTGATGAGTTTGGTGGGGAGTCCGGTGAGGAGGGCGTTGCAGTAGTCTATGCGTGATGTGACAAATGAGTGAACTAGGATTTCAGTGCTGGATTGGGTCAGTGATGGGCGGAGTCTGGCGATGTTGCGGAGGTGGAAGAATGCAGTCCGGGTGATGTTGTGAATATGGGGTGCGAATGAGAGGGTGTTGTCCAGGATGACGCCGAGGCTCTTGACTTTGGAGGAGAAGGGTACTGGGAAACCATCGATAATTATGAGTGGAGCTGGGGTGTGTTGTGATTTAGTGAGGGTGGATTTGGATCCGATGAGCAGGGCCTCGGTCTTGTTTCCATTGAGTTTCAGGAAGTTCCTGCTCAACCAGCTCCGGATCTCTTCCAGGCACGTGATGAGGGAAGTGGGGGGGATGGCAGCGGTGGGTTTGGTGGAGATGTAGACCTGTGTGTCGTCAGCGTAGCAGTGAAAATGGACCCCATGGTGACGGAGGAGTGTGCCCAGCGGGAGGAGGTAAGTGGTGAAGAGGAGTGGACCCAAGACTGACCCCTGGGGGACACCCAGTGAGACACCTGAACACCCAGACTTGTGGTTGCATAGTTGAACAAATTGTTGACGGCCGGTGAGGTAGGATGTAAACCAGGAGAGTGCAGCACCAGTGATCCCAATACCAGCTAGGCGGTCCAGGAGCAGAGGGTGGGAGATGGTGTCGAATGCTGCGCTGAGATCGAGGAGGATGAGAATGGTGAGTAATCCAGAGTCGGCTGCAAGGAGGAGGTCGTTGGTGATTTTGACTAGGGCTGTTTCAGTGCTGTGTTTTGGACGGAAGCCAGATTGGAACGGTTCGTGGAGATTGTTAGTGTCGAGGTGGGACTGTAGTTGTGCGGCAACCACCCTTTCAAGTGTTTTGGAGATGAAAGGGAGATTGGAGATGGGCCGGTAATGGTTAAGGTCAGTTGGGTCAGCACCAGGTTTTTTCAGGATGGGAGTGATGGCAGCCAGCTTGAGAGTGGGGGGTACAGTACCAGTAGTGAGGGAGGAGTTAATTATGTTGGTGATCATGGGGGAGATGGACGGAAGACATGCTTTGACAAGGGAGGTGGGAAGAGGATCGAGCTGACAGGTGGTGGTTTTGGCTTTGCGGATGAGTTCTGAAACGGTCTGTTCTGTTACTAGGGTGAAGTCAGAGAGGGAGCTGATGAGAGGTTGGCCAGAGGTGATCATCCAGGGTGGGTCATCAGAGGGGGTGCGAGATGAGGCCAGTTGTTGGTGAATGGTGTTGATTTTAGAGCTGAAGAAGTCAAGGAACGCAGTGCATTGGGTGGTGGAAATGTCTGGAGGGAGAGATTTAGGAGGCTGAAGTAAGTGGCTGACTGTTGAGAAGAGGACTCTGCTGTTGCCTGTACCAGTGTTGATGAGGTTGGAGTAGTATGAGGTTTTGGCAGTAGTGAGGGCATTCTTGTAGTGATGGAGGTGGTCCGAATACATTTGGCGGTGTACAGTGAGTTGAGTCTTTTTGTAGAGTCGCTCCAGTCGACGACCAGTGGCTTTGAGCTGGCGCAGATGAGGAGTGAACCAGGGAGCAGTGTGGGTGAATGAGACTGAACGGGTTTTCAGGGGGGCCAGGGTGGTGAGGGAGGAGGAGAGGCAGTTATTGTAGTGAGTCACCAGGTCAGTCAGGGAGGAAGCTGGGGGAGGGTTGGGGTAGGAGCTGATCATGGTGGAGAGGTCTGTGGTGTTGATAAGTTTGATGTTTCTGAAGGAGATGGTCCGTTGTTCCTTGCTTTTGTGTAGTTGGGTATGAATGTCAAAAAGTACAGCTTTGTGGTCGGAGATGGGGAAATCAATGACATCAAGGTTAGTGGGAGTGATGTCAGTGCAGCAGATTAAATCCAGAATGTGACCTTTGTTATGGGTTGGGAGGTTGACATGTTGTGTGATGCCAAGACAGTCCAGAAGTGATGTGAAGTCATTAGCAAAAGTACAGGATGGGTTGTCAATGTGGATGTTGAAATCACCAAGGAGGATAACAGTGGGGGACATTGCACATACAGAAGTAAGTAGTGATGAGAATTCATTGAGGAAAACGGCGGAGGGTTTTGGCGGTCTGTAAATGGTGACAATTTGACAAGTTGTTGATATCTACAATGTAAATTCCGGATAGTCAAACGTAGTTAATAAATGTCAATTCGGCTTGCCATATTGGGCAGCATTTACTATCTGCTGCGATTGGCGTCATCATGAATGAAAGCTCTGTGCCCCACAGTTGTGGACGCGCACTGCCCAGGCGGGGGGAGTGGACTCGCGCCTAATATCCGGTTCCACCCGTCGTCAAGGTAACGACACGTCAACATGTCCGCAGAGGTCGAAAACGGGGAGAAGGAAGAACCAAAAGTAGACTTTAGGTTTATTTCTCTTGCTACATGAGAAACGCAAACATGAGCCGTATTGAAGACGTTGTGTGCATCAGTTATGTTGTTTTAATGGTCTTTCTTTAATGTTCAGGAGGAAGGAACTCGTTTCCTCCAATGGGAAGCGATGAGCCAGGAACGAATCAGCTCTCTGCTGCAGATGACTCTGGATGAAGTTCTGGGGTGAGTCAGCTTAGACCCCGTCCACACGAAGCCGAAACGGTCGAAAACAATATCCACAACAATCATTGCGCAACCGCATCGAGCTGTAGAAACGCTGTAGTAAATATTCAAGGCGCCGGTTCTCCACAGAAAAAAGTGGAGTGCATCAAGCCCGCGCGCATACAGCCTGCATGATGTATACAAACATTCTATAACGAGGAGATTCAACCTTTTAAATTGATCAGAAATACTTTTTAATGTCCAGTTAGTAATTACATTTATCAAGGGTCTGTGTTTAAAGCTACAAAAATAATACATATAAAAAAATAATAATAATCAACGCAACTCTGACGTCGCCTAGCTGGTGGGGTATGGAGTCAGTTTCCTGCCATATTTCAAACCTGAAAAAAAAAGTTTCAAAGGCTTGTAAGTCTGGGTTTGAAAACTCAACACCTTGTAATAAAGGTTTTGCAACACTGAAAAAAGAGATTATAAAAAAAATAAAACTAAAATTCAAACATCTGTAAACATGATTTTGTGTTCTATTTTATCTTCTTCATCATTTTCAGCAACACATTTTCAAAGTTCAAACAATTTCACCAGCGCATTTGCAGCGTTTCAAATCTGGCACTGTTCTAACAGTGTATTTCATTGTTGCCCGGTTTTGAAACCTTGTAAATGGGATTCTGCAAACAGGTGTTCATACATTGAGAAATACGTTTTGAAAGGTTGAATATTTAGTTTTAAAAACTTGTAAAGGTGTACGTTAACGACATTACAACGTATTTTTTCCGAACTGACTTTTCAGCACCGACTTTTCAGAGATTTGACCACACAGGCGCAAGCTTTGAGTCACGTGAATATTGGCAGTGTTCTGACGCCACTCGTTTTGAAACTCCTGACAGTCGAATCTGAAAACGTTCCTGGGGGCGGGACCATTTAGCTCTAAACCTATTGGTTGCTCTCGGCTGACGTACATTCCAATCACATGTGCCGTTCACCGGGCTGTTCGTGATTGACAGTGCTCTATGGCAAGCCGAATTGACATTTATTAACTAAGTTTGACTATCCGGAATTTACATTGTAGATATCAACAACTTCATTCAAGATATCTGTTACGTAGTTGTGACTAGTCAAAACGACAGTTAGAGATATCTGTGACGTAGTTTTGACTAGTCGAAACGATAGTTAGAGATATCTGTAATTCAGTTTTGACTAGGCGAAACTGAATTACAGATATCTGCAATGACTTCACGGAAAACGACATTCAACTCGTCACACATCTTAAATGACAATTGCAGATATCTGTAATTCAGTTTCGCCTAGGCAGAATGAAAGTTAAAGATATCTCAAACGTCATTTGAGTGTTGGGCATTACGTTTTAGATATCCAGAAATACGTAATTTCCCCTTGCCGCCATAATCAAAGAAGAAGTGGGTTCATTTACGAATGGAATAAGAAAGGAGCAGTCATGGCGTTGGCTGTGATCGAAAAGATCACGAGAAAATGCCATGAAATTGAACAAGCCCACACACAGGGGATGTGTGGAGAGAGAGAATGTTGTTCTATTGAAAGCTGTCAAAGAAATATATGCTATATGGAGCGATGTAATCAGTGTGAATGATGATTGAACGAGGAGATGCTCCGCTCCCGCTTAAAGTAAACGCTCCTATAATTTGTCATTACAGATATCTGAAACGTCATTACAGATATCTGAAACGTCATTTCGCCTAGTCAAAACTCGAATTCAAGATATCTTTATTTCAGTTTCGCCTAGGCAGAATGAAAGTTAAAGATATCTACAATTGTAGATATCTCTAATCAAAATTCCTTTCAAGATATCTATAACTTGATATTAGATATCTACAACGTCATTTCGCCCAGTCGTAACTCCAGTTAGAGATATCTACAACGTAATTTTGACTAGTCGTAACTCCAGTTAGAGATATCTACAACTTAATTTCGCCTAGTCAAAACTTAATTTAAGATATCTGAAAAGGGACATGTAGATATCTTGAATTGAGGTAAATTAAAGATATCTTGAACTGGAATTATGACTAGTCAGAATCAAATTGTAGATATCTCAAACTGGAATTACAGATATCTACAGTTCAGTTGCAGATATCCGTAATTCACAAAGTGGATATCCGCAACTGAATTGTAGATATCCGCAATGAGAAACCCCATAGACATGAATGGCGAAAATGACGTCATTTCGCCTAGGAGGAATGTCTTTGTGGATATCTGAAATTACAATTGCGGATAGGAGGAATATAGTTGCGGATATCCGAAATGTTAGTTTTGACTAGGCGAAACTGAATTGCAGATATCTGCAATGTAAATTACGGATAGTCGAACTGAGTTAATAAATGACAATTCGGCTTGCCATAGTGCTCTGCCGATGACACGAATCTCCATAGGACGCGACTAGCAAGGACGCGTCCTAGCAAGGCTGCAGCCTTCACTTTGGGAAACAGCCATGGTTCCAGAAAATGGAAATCAAAATCAACCGCGAAAGTCGCTTGCTATTTGTGTCATCGGCAGAGCACTGTCAATCACGCACAGCCCGGTGAACGGCACATGTGATTGGAATGTACGTCAGCCGAGAGCAACCAATAGGTTGAGAGCTAAATGGTCCGGCCCCCAGGAACGTTTTCAGATTCGTATGGCAAGCCGAATTGTCATTTATTAACTAAGTTTGACTATCCGGAATTTACATTGTAGATATCAACAACTTCATTCAAGATATCTGTAATGTAGTTGTGACTAGTCGAAACGACAGTTAGAGATATCTGTAATGTAGTTTTGACTAGTCGAAACTATGGCAAGCCGAATTGACATTTATTAACTAAGTTTGACTATCCGGAATTTACATTGTAGATATCAACAACTTCATTCAAGATATCTGTTACGTAGTTGTGACTAGTCGAAACGACAGTTAGAGATATCTGTGACGTAGTTTTGACTAGTCGAAACGATAGTTAGAGATATCTGTAATTCAGTTTTGACTAGGCGAAACTGAATTATAGATATCTGCAATGACTTCAAGGAAAACGACATTCAACTCGTCACACATCTTAAATGACAATTGCAGATATCTGTAATTCAGTTTCGCCTAGGCAGAATGAAAGTTAAAGATATCTCAAACGTCATTTGAGTGTTGGGCATTACGTTTTAGATATCCAGAAATACGTAATTTCCCCTTGCCGCCATAATCAAAGAAGAAGTGGGTTCATTTCCGAATGGAATAAGAAAGGAGCAGTCATGGCGTTGGCTGTGATCGAAAAGATCACGAGAAAATATGGAGCGATGTAATCAGTGAATTGTGTGAATGATGATTGAACGAGGAGCTGCTCCGCTCCCGCTTAAAGTAAACGGTCCTATAATTTTTCATTACAGATATCTGAAACGTCATTACAGATATCTGAAACGTCATTACAGATATCTGAAACGTCATTTCGCCTAGTCAAAACTCGAATTCAAGATATCTTTAATTCAGTTTCGCCTAGGCAGAATGAAAGTTAAAGATATCTACAATTGTAGATATCTCTAATCAAAATTCCTTTCAAGATATCTATAACTTGATATTAGATATCTACAACGTCATTTCGCCTAGTCGTAACTCCAGTTAGAGATATCTACAACGTCATTTTGACTAGTCGTAACTCCAGTTGGAGATATCTACAACTTCATTTCGCCTAGTCAAAACTTAATTTAAGATATCTAAAAAGGGACATGTAGATATCTTGAATTGAGGTGAATTAAAGATATCTTGAACTGGAATTATGACTAGTCAGAATCAAATTGTAGATATCTGAAACTGGAATTACAGATATCTACAATTCAGTTGCAGATATCCGTAATTCACAAAGTGGATATCCGCAACTGAATTGTAGATATCCGCAATGAGAAACCCCATAGACATGAATGGCGAAAATGACGTAATTTCGCCTAGGAGGAATGTCTTTGTGGATATCTGAAATGACAATTGCGGATAGGAGGAATGTAGTTGCGGATATCCGAAATGTTAGTTTTGACTAGGCGAAACTGAATTGCAGATATCTGCAATGTAAATTCCGGATAGTCAAACTGAGTTAATAAATGACAATTCGGCTTGCCATACGAAACGACTGTTAGAGATATCTGTAATTCAGTTTTGACTAGGCGAAACTGAATTACAGATATCTGCAATGACTTCACGGAAAACGACATTCAACTCATCACACATCTTAAATGACAATTGCAGATATCTGTAATTCAGTTTCGCCTAGGCAGAATGAAAGTTAAAGATATCTCAAACGTCATTTGAGTGTTGGGCATTACGTTTTAGATATCCAGAAATACGTAATTTCCCCTTGCCGCCATAATCAAAGAAGAAGTGGGTTAATTTCCGAATGGAATAAGAAAGGAGAAGTCATGGCGTTGGCTGTGATCGAAAAGATCACGAGAAAATATGGAGCGATGTAATCAGTGAATTGTGTGAATGATGATTGAACGAGGAGCTGCTCCGCTCCCGCTTAAAGTAAACGGTCCTATAATTTGTCATTACAGATATCTGAAACGTCATTACAGATATCTGAAACGTCATTACAGATATCTGAAACGTCATTTTGCCTAGTCAAAACTCGAATTCAAGATATCTATAATTCAGTTTCGCCTAGGCAGAATGAAAGTTAAAGATATCTACAATTGTAGATATATGGCAAGCCGAATTGTCATTTATTAACTCAGTTTGACTATCCGGAATTTACATTGCAGATATCTGCAATTCAGTTTCGCCTTGTCAAAACTAACATTTCGGATATCCGCAACTACATTCCTCCTATCCGCAATTGTCATTTCAGATATCCACAAAGACATTCCTCCTAGGCGAAATGACGTCATTTTCGCCATTCATGTCTATGGGGTTTCTCATTGCGGATATCTACAATTCAGTTGCGGATATCCACTTTGTGAATTACGGATATCTGCAACTGAATTGTAGATATCTGTAATTCCAGTTTCAGATATCTACAATTTGATTCTGACTAGTCATAATTCCAGTTCAAGATATCTTTAATTCACCTCAATTCAAGATATCTACATGTCCCTTTTTAGATATCTTAAATTAAGTTTTGACTAGGCGAAATGAAGTTGTAGATATCTCCAACTGGAGTTACGACTAGTCAAAATGACGTTGTAGATATCTCTAACTGGAGTTACGACTAGGCGAAATGACGTTGTAGATATCTAATATCAAGTTATAGATATCTTGAAAGGAATTTTGATTAGAGATATCTACAATTGTAGATATCTTTAACTTTCATTCTGCCTAGGCGAAACTGAATTAAAGATATCTTGAATTCGAGTTTTGACAAGGCGAAATGACGTTTCAGATATCTGTAATGACGTTTCAGATATCTGTAATGACGTTTCAGATATCTGTAATGAAAAATTATAGGACCGTTTACTTTAAGCGGGAGCGGAGCAGCTCCTCGTTCAATCATAATTCACACAATTCACTGATTACATCGCTCCATATTTTCTCGTGATCTTTTCGATCACAGCCAACGCCATGACTGCTCCTTTCTTATTCCATTCGGAAATGAACCCACTTCTTCTTTGATTATGGCGGCAAGGGGAAATTACGTAATTCTGGATATCTAAAACGTAATGCCCAACACTCAAATGACGTTTGAGATATCTTTAACTTTCATTCTGCCTAGGCGAAACTGAATTACAGATATCTGCAATTGTCATTTAAGATGTGTGACGAGTTGAATGTCGTTTTCCGTGAAGTCATTGCAGATATCTATAATTCAGTTTCGCCTAGTCAAAACTGAATTACAGATATCTCTAACTATCGTTTAGACTAGTCAAAACTACGTCACAGATATCTCTAACTGTCGTTTCGACTAGTCACAACTACGTAACAGATATCTTGAATGAAGTTGTTGATATCTACAATGTAAATTCCGGATAGTCAAACTTAGTTAATAAATGTCAATTCGGCTTGCCATATAGATATCTCTAATCAAAATTCCTTTCAAGATATCTATAACTTGATAATAGATATCTACAACGTCATTTTGACTAGTCGTAACTCCAGTTAGAGATATCTACAACGTCATTTTGACTAGTCGTAACTCCAGTTAGAGATATCTACAACTTCATTTCGCCTAATCAAAACTTAATTTAAGATATCTGAAAAGGGACATGTAGATATCTTGAATTGAGGTGAATTAAAGATATCTTGAACTGGAATTATGACTAGTCAGAATCAAATTGTAGATATCTCAAACTGGAATTACAGATATCTACAATTCAGTTGCAGATATCCGTAATTCACAAAGTGGATATCCGCAACTGAATTGTAGATATCCGCAATGAGAAACCCCATAGACATGAATGGCGAAAATGACGTAATTTCGCCTAGGAGGAATGTCTTTGTGGATATCTAAAATGACAATTGCGAATAGGAGGAATGTAGTTGCGGATATCCGAAATGTTAGTTTTGACTAGGCGAAACTGAATTGCAGATATCTGCAATGTAAATTCAGGATAGTCAAACTTAGTTAATAAATGACAATTCGGCTTGCCATAGATTCGACTGTCAGGAGTTTCAAAACGAGTGGCGTCAGAACACTGCCAATATTCACGTGACTCAAAGCTTGCGCTCAAATCTCTGAAAAGTCAGTTCTGAAAAAATACGTTGCAATGTCGTAAACGTACACCTTTACAAGTTTTTAAAACTAAATATTCAACCTTTCAAAACGTATTTCTCAATGTATGAACACCTGTTTGCAGAATCCCATTTACAAGGTTTCAAAACCGGGCAACAATGAAATACACCGTTCAGAACAGTGCCAGATTTGAAACTCTGCAAATGCGCTGGTGAAATTGTTTGAACTTTGAAAATGTGTTGCTGAAAATGATGAAGAAGATAAAATAGAACACAAAATCATGTTTACAGATGTTTGAATTTTAGTTTTATTTTTTTTCAGGTTATAATCTCTTTTTTCAGTGTTGCAAAACCTTTATTACAAGGTGTTGAGTTTTCAAACCCAGACTTACAAGCCTTTGAAACTTTTTTTTTCAGGTTTGAATTATGGCAGGAAACTGACTCCATAGTGGGGGGGCAATGACGTCTTCGTTTGCGTTTCAGGCGTCCACACGAATCCTAACACGAAACCGCATAGGTCCGGATATACTTGAAACCACCCTGGGACATGGTTTCAGAAATGCACAAGACTTATTGGGTTTCACCAACAAATCGGCTCCGTGTCGTTTAAGCTGCTCACCTTCAACTTTCACGTGAAAACCTCGCATGCATATATCATTGATAAATTACAACTCTCATCAATCCGTCTTATAGCCGTCTGACAGCTGCCTCACCAGGTCTGCATCTAATTTATTCCAGACATTGTCCAGCTGGCCTGCAATCGAGTCTAGAATCTAAACCATCAGCAATCAATCTAGCTGTTCTTTAATCACAACCTGCAGTTTGTTGTATCATAAGAGCCAATGGCTATCAAGTGAGATGCTATAGGCTATCCTATTAATTAGATTGTTGTTGTTTTGCAGAGAGTTGGAAGTGGCCGTTGGCCTGGGCCAGAGACAGAGCTGCATGAGAGAGGTGGCCCTGCTCGACTACTACAGCTCTGGGTTCTGGTGGGCCAAGGAGTCGGGCTTCAGCCCCGCCCAGATCTCCTTCAGCATGGCCGTTTTCCAAAGGCTGCTGGACAACATCAAAGGAGGTCACAAAATAAGAGGAAACACAGAGCATCGTGTCTGGACTTAGATGTTCAGAGATGTACCCCACATGTTCAATGTAAACGCTCTGTCAGGCAATAGGCAAAGCAAAGCTCATAATCATGCATATCATTAATGTGGATTTATTTCGAAGGTATTATTTAAACAAATTGGTCTTGTTGTTTAGTTACTTTTTGTATTAATGTTTCATTACGTAAAAATAAATCCTAATTTTTGCCATATCCAATTGATTCAGGAACAATCTTTGTTGCTAAATCTCGATGATTCAACCTGCTAGTCATTGGATATGGTAAATCTAAGGATTTATTTTCAACGTTTCAAAGAAATGCCACCAGCGATGTGCCTGATTTCAAATGTGTGGGTTTTCCGGTCATCTTCTAGATAAGGGAGTTGGATTTGTGGAGAACTGGATGGATTTAGCCAACGCACTGAACGGTGCCCTCCAGCAGGGGGCGGGCGTTCCTCTTCTCAGTGCAGAGCAAGCCACTGCCCTGGTAGAGCACGTCACAAACAGGTCGCCGTCCTCCCCCATGTGTTTCATCATACATCTTTAATTCAAGACTAGTATAGAAAGAAAAAGAGTAAACTCAATATATGAAATAAGTATGAATAGCTTATAATGTTGTTATTCAAACCATAAGTTTGCTACGTTTTTACCGCAGCTATTTATAACATCAAAAAATATGTAAACTACACAGCTTCTCAGGAATGAGATGAGTCTGTAAACGAGACAATCCATTAAGGGAATCTTGCTGTGTGAATTGATTTATTCTGGCCAGGGCTTCTTTAACCAGGTGTAGCATTCACTCATTATTGGTGGATTTTCAGAGAGTTACTTAATTTAACCTTTTGTAAACAGCCTCTTCCAGCATTACAGACTGTATGAACTCCTCTTCACCATCCCAAGAGAACAGGCTCTTATAGGAATAGAGGTGAGACTTCTTGTAATATAGTGTGTGTATGTGTGTGTCTGTGTCTGTGTGTGTGTGTGTGTGTGTGTGTGTGTGTGTGTGTGTGTGTGTGTGTGTGTGTGTGTGTGTGTGTGTGTGTGTGTGTGTGTGTGTGTGTGTGTGTGGGAGGGGGGGGGGGGGGGGGCACTGTGCATCTGTACAAGTGCATACAAGTTCATATGACAATTCATCTACCTTCTCTGCTCCAGAGAACCATTGAAGTGATTTGTCAAGATGCAATCGCTCCATTGGAAGAGGGGATGTCAGCTGACCAGGACCTAGACCTGCCACTCAGCCAGGAGCAAGAAGAGGTAGGATACGGATGGAAGGATGATGATGACATATAACAATAACAATAATTATAATTATAATCAGCAATGTTGGGACTGCAAGCAGTCCCAGAGTTATTCAAGGCAAGGCAAGTTCAAGGCAAAAAATCACATAGATTAAAATAGTTAAAAATCATATCATAAAAAGATCACATAGATGAAAATAGTTTAAATAAAACAAAAATATGGAAATTACTAAGCAGATTTTGTGTTTACCTTCATGTGGCTACTGGAACTTAGGTCACTGTCAATATTGACTCCAAGATTTTTCCCGGTGTAGGCTACCTTTTGTGCCGAGTATGTCTATGCTCCTTTTTTCCAAAAATTATGACTTCAGTCTTGTTGGTGGTCAGTTTAACAAGGTTTTGTGACATCCAGTTTTTAACTTGACTAAGACATCGATAGAGGGATCCTAGGGGGGCAAATTCATTTGGAGACAGTGCTAAGTATATCTGTGTGTCATCGCCATAGCTATGGTAGCAGATCGAGTGAATCTTTATTATGTGGCCAAGCGAGAGCATATACAGATCAAACAAAAGGATGGCCCTAGGATGGAACCCTGAGGGAAACCGCAGGTTAAGGACGTAGGTGTTGAGGTCATATTTCCAATGGACACATAAAAACGTATATGCTCTAAATGGGTCCTAAGCCAGCTGATGACAATGCAATAGAGACCCACACAGTGCTAAAGTCTATGCAGTAATATGCTGTGGTCAACAGAGTCGATAGCTGCACTGAGATCCAACAGCATCAGAACTGTGGTTTGCCATGGTCATGGTTTAGCCGAATATCATTTGCTACTTTTATAAGGGCTGTTTCAGTGCTATGATATTCTCTGAAACCTGACAGGTAAGGGTACGTTTGATATGGACCTTTAGTTGTTGAAGATAGACCCATCCAGATAGTTATTTCTAAGTAGAGGCTTAACAACAGCCATTTTAAGGGACTTATGTCATATTAGGGAAAAATGCCGGTCAGTAATGAAGTAGTAAACTCATTACTCCGAGTAGTTGGCTGATCAATGTGAGTAATCCTATGCGATGTGGATGATATCTGCTGTCTAATGTTCTCTACTTTGCTTGTAAAAAAAGATGCAAACGCACAAGTGTTGTTTGCATCGCGGATTTGGGATCGGGATCGGATTTCTTCAGTTTGATTGAACAATGTCATCCATTATATGTGTCATTCTTATGTTGATGTTTTCTAGTAAGTCATCAGCGGTCTGTGGGAATGGGCTTGTGGACTCTAAGAGTGCTTGCTCAAAAAGATCACAAGTGTTGTCATTTATAGCTCTCTTTCTAATCATCATAGAGCTATTCTGGTTGTAAGGGGAGATATAGACTTCAAAAGAAAGTACAACAGTGGTCAGATAAGGCTAGGTCAACAACATGTGTAGAGACTGTTAGACCTTTTGTGATGACAAAATCGAGTGTGTGGCCCTGAGAATGAGTGGGGTCCTGCATGTATTGTGTCAGGTTGAAAGTGTCTGTCACCGCCAGAAAATCTCTTGCATGAGTTTTTTCAGGATTATCTACATGGATGTTGAAATCACCCGATATAACAATGCTGTCAAAATGAACATAGATTTCTGACAGCAATTCACAGAATTCTTCAAGGAAAACTGCAGCTGGTAAATGAGGGGGTCTATAGATGGTTAACAGCAGGATTCTGGGACAACATTTAATGACTACACAAAGATATTCATAAAAGGCGTAGTCGCCGTAAAATTACTGTTGACACTGAAAAGAAGCTTTGAAAGTTTTAGCTATTCCTCCCCCTCGTCTATTTTCACGGTTGACACTCATGAAGTTGTATTTGGGGGGAGAAGATTCAAAAAGGGTAATGTTATAGTTTACTGAGTCAAGCCAAGTTTCCGTAAAAAGTAGGAAGTCAAGTTTATCTGTACAGATAAGATCGTTGATTAAAAACTACTTTTTTATGAGTGACCAGATGTTCAGCAGAGCAAGCTTTACTATTAGAGTAGTGTTTTTTTCCAATGGGAGGTATGGTTTCTTAGGAACAGGTAGGATTAGGCCCACATACCTGGGAGCATTTATTCCTACTTCTCCTTTTTTGATTAGATTTGTACAGTAATGAGAGCCTGTGGAGACGCGATAGGTGGAGTAGTAGAGCAAAAGGCCTGCTGTGACACAGGTAGCAGGTTTATGATGTTGGCACTGAGGGCAGCGTGTTTTTCTTGGCCTAGTTAATACAGGGATAGTGCATTGCTCCGGAGCGTGGGAGGACTAGAGGAGGATCCGGCTGAGCATGGTGTCAGTCAATACCAAAGGCTATGTAGTTCAATAGGTTGGAGGTGAGCAGCCTGATTCCCTCCCTGCTGGGGTGGAATCGGTCAGTGTTAAAGAGGTCATGCCTAGTCCAAAAGGAATCAAAGTTGGAAATAAAATTAAAACCAGCAGCTCGACAGAAGTGGCATAGCCATTGATGCAGTCCATAAAGACGATTAAAATATTCAGAGCCCCTAGAAGGAGGAGGGATGGGACCTGATAGAAAGCAGCACATTCCCAAGGATTCAATTTTAAAACATAGTTCCTCAAATTCTAGATGCAGTCTGGCGGATTATATATAGTCTATTATATCATTTAGTCCCATCATGCATAATGACTATTTTGACTGACGTATGTCAGAGAAGAAGTTGAGGTAAAAGATTAATGAAATCACTAATCTTACCATTAAACAGACAGTACGTGATACAAGCTGGAAGTTTGACTCCCTTGACGGTAGAGTCACCAAGAAGGAGGGCTTGTGGCAGTGAGGTGTCATTATACATGTAGGAGGAGAGATTCTGGTGAATCATGTGTGTGGCAGAGGGCTGAGGAGCCTCTGCTTCCTTCTGAAGCTGGCTTGTGGTTGGTAGAATAATATTTGCAAATGAGCATATATATTGAATTGGCCGTTACTCATTCATTTTCTACTCAATCAATACCATTAAAAAAATCTTCATCAGGAAAGTGCATAGATCATGAATATGAACATGTTTTTTTCATTTGACGATATGGTTATGAATAACAAGATTTTCTACGTTAATGTACCGCAAAATCTACCCAGACGTACATTATGGCTCCCATGACAAAATTATCAGCATGCGAAATAAGGCGTGGCCAAGCCGTGCGTTAACCGAACCAAGAAGTTATAGCGCCCCCTTTAGGAATGTTGGCACCAAACCTATTTCGAGAACTAAGTAAGAGGGACGCCTAAAGGACTGAAAACTTTTTACCACTCAGAGGTTGAGATACGGGCGCTTCCAAATATAAATAATAAGACCCAAACGCAACAATAACAATAGGTTTCCACAGTTACACTGTAAATACCTAATGATGATAGCAATAGGACATTTGATTTAGAAAGCCCTTTACTGGACGCTCAAAATAATTGAAATGGCAATAAAATATGTTTTTGTTCGTCAGATTTTAGTAAAGATCGATGTAGTAGGCTATAAGTGAAAAGTTAAAACCTTTAAAATCAAAGGCCTACAAATGAAATAATAGAAGAGGTGTCTCTCATCTACTATTTAATTTATTTTAGCCTAATACGAGAGGTAACGATGAGTGTAGTGTGACAATGTTTCAACTTTTTTCTGTTTGTTTTTATAAATTCTTCACTTGGTGTCACTGCCAGCCTCTGTCCCTGAACCTCTGACATGAACCCGGGATCCTTCTAGAAGCTCTGCATTGTGGAGCATGACATGAACACTTGGTTGAAGGATGGAATTAAGGGCCATTTAAAATGCCAGTGTTTGTTATTTAGAATAAAAATAGACGACTAGAGTATATCTGCAGGGACATCTTCAACATGCATAACCTATCCCATTAAATAGTATTTAAAACACTGAAACCACACAAAACACTGAATCATTCATCAACCATTTGCGCTGTGCAATGGTCAATGATCGAAGTGATTGTTTTGTGTCACTCAGAAAGAGACCGAGACAAGAACATAGATCTACTGTGTACTCTCAACCACCCCATGGCTGAGTAAAGCCATTACCGGGAGGGCGCTGAGGGTTGGTCATGGGCTGGACTGTGATCGACACTGGACAGGGACAGACCCTGCTTCTGATATTCAGGTTTACATTGCTACAGCAGAGGACATGATTGATACAAGCTGAGGATGAGGGAACCAAATCAAGGCCGTTCTTTCTATATAGCTATATGGCGTACCCCACAAACACATTGTTCACATTGTGCTCTCTTAAAGTTGCAGTGTTGATCACATTCTGTCTCCTATCACACAGTAGTAGTTACAAATCAATTCTGTCTAATCCTATGGCCTATGGCCGTGTGCTTTGTCAAGTTGAACTTTAAAACCTTTGAGACAGGCTTTTAGACTACTTCCTGGCTGACCTTGTGTTTGTCTCACACAGGCCAATCAGGAGGAGTCAGGGGGTGAACAGCAGGCAGACAACAGTGAAGGGCGGCCGAGAGAGTTGGTGGTGGAGGAGGAGGAGGAGGAGGACGTTGGGCAGTGGTCTATCCAGGAGGTGGAGGAGGTGATGTCGGAGCTGGCCGAGGAGATGATGGGGAGCCTCCAGGTACCAACACCACCACACCACGCTGGGGAGGGCTAGCCTCCAACACCACCACACCGCGCTAGGGAGGGCTAGCCTCCAACACCACCACGCATGGGAGGGCTAGCCTCCAACAACACAACGCTGGAGGGATGGCCTCCCTTAGTATATAGGTTATATATTTAGTACATAGGCTATATATTTAGTACAGAGGCTATATAAACACATAAAACAGTCAGACACCATTACAACCTTCAAGTCACAACTCAAAACTCACCTGTTCCAACTCGCACACAACGTCTAACTGATCACTGTTTTGATTTTTTTTTTTTTTTGGTCTTGTTTTTGTTTTATTTATTTATTTTTATTTATTAAGTTTATTTTATTTTTATTTTTTTTTTATTTTTCCACAATGTCTTGTTTGTTTTTTTAAACAATTTTTGATGACTATATGCTCTGTAAGGTGACCTTGGGTGTCTTGAAAGGCGCCTCTAAATTAAATGTATTATTATTATTATTATTATTATTATTATTATTATATATTTAGTATATAGACTATATATTTAGTACGTAGGCTATATATTTAGTATATAGGCTATATATTTAGTACATAGGCTATATATTTAGTAAATAGGCTTTATATTTTGTATTCAAGCTATATATTTACATAGGCTAGATATTCAGTACATAGGCTATATATTTATTACATAGGCTATACCTGTGTGTTTGTATATAGGCTACATGTTTTGTATATAGGCTATATATTTTGTTTATAGGCTATATGTTTTGTATATAGGCTATATATTATGTATGTAGGCTATACGTTTAGTATTATAGACTATATAGGCTATGTCGGCCAGGGGCAGTAATAGTATAACTGAATTTGTTGGTATTAGAAAGAGAAAGAGAGAGCGCTCTTGTTTTAACCAGGTCCTGAACAGCTACATAGGGACGGTTTGGTCTTTCGAAACCTAACCAGTGCACACACACACATATATAACAGCATGCACGGACACGCACACAGACACAGACACACACAAAGACACACACAAACCAACATAACCGCACACACACACACACAGGTGGAGGAGATTGTCACCTTGCTCCTGTCAGTCTCCATGAGTCCTGCTCCTCTTAGACCTCCGAGTGGCTCATATGAGAGTTGACAGCAATATCATTTCAGTTGCTGCTTTTGGTGCAGTGAAGCATCATGAAGGAACACACATCTTCAGAGCACTATACCATGTCAATAGTTTGATTCAGGAAACGGTTATGAATTTACTTTGCACTTTGACCCTTTACTGTTATATTATGCTTAATAAAATACTGTTTTTCTCTCTCTCTCTCTCTCTCTCTCTCTCTCTCTCTCTCTCTCTCTCTCTCTCTCTGTCTCTCTCTGTCTCCTTCTGTCTCTCTCTCTCTCTCTCTCTCTCGCTCTCTTTCTCTCTCTTTCTCTCTCTCTCTCTCTCTGTCTCTCTCTCCCCTCTGTGTTTGCAAAATGAAAACAAGTGGAGGAAAAACTCCCTTGCTCCGTGTGTGTGTGTGTGTGTGTGTGTGTGTGTGTGTGTGTGTGTGTGTGTGTGTGTGTGTGTGTGTGTGTGTGTGTGTGTGTGTGTGTGTGTGTGTGTGTGTGTGTGTGTGTGTGTGTGTGTGTGTGTGTGTGTGTGTGTGCGCATGTGTGCGTCCGTGGGGGGGCCTTCTGGGCATGTGGCTCTCATCATACCTTATATGGTCTAAGTTGCAGAAAAATTGGCAAGCATATGGATGAGGGGAAAACCTTCATGGGAACAGTTTCATTTCTGGAGAGTATACAGTAACTGATGTAATGAAAGTATGTCCTTATAGCCATTAAACACAGGAGCAAACAATTGACAGGTCTAATTGGGGCCCAACATTGACTCTGTAGTAACTAAAGCTGCTCTTCTGAGGACAGCTGCAGGTCAAGGAGTAGGAATGACTCGGTGACAGCGAAGGTTTGCTTTTCCCTGGCAAAGACTCAAATAATTTCCTCTCCGAAATGGCGATGGAACAATAAATCAAGAGGGGGAGGTCTTCCTTATTTTACATGTTTTACTCCAGGGGAATGACTCAATGCATGCCAAGGAATGATCATTAGGTCTTTAACATTACAAACTTTGTAACTTTATTTATCCTAAATGGTCAAACGTTAATTTGTCCTTTAGAAATGTGTTTATCTATTGTCCTCTTTATATTTGTGTGTGTGTCTGTCTGTCTGTCTGTCTGTCTGTCTGTCTGTCTGTCTGTGTGTTTTCCAGGCGGACTTCAGCGAGAAACTAAGGATACATGAGAGGTCTTTCTCAGCAAAGATAGGACATCTGAAAGACAGCGCTTCCAAATAAGTGCATTTATCACTGGTAATTTGCTTCGTAATAAAACATTTACAATTCAGTTTCATAAAATAGTGTGTCGGGAATAATTTATTTCTGTGTGCATACTGAAATCGAATAACTTTGGGCTTCGATTTTCAAAGGAATGTCCTTTATCTGGGCTGTGATATTGGCTGATGTCTTGACTTTATGTCCCAGACGACATTGGCTCGGTTTGGTCAGAATTAGCTTTTTATCAATGAGGTTGAAGGGAAACTTCACCCATTTCCATTAAGCTTTGTATCGTTAGAAACCCACTCATATTTTTGAATGGTCCTGCATAATTCCCTTATTTTCTGGAGAGACTGGAGATATCCGTATCGATCTCCAACACTTCCTGTTTAAGATGACGCAATATGACGATTTTTGCGTAGAAGTAAATAGGAAGTGTAAGAGGGGAGGATTCTCGTAAGACTACAAGCACTAGTCCCACCCCCCTATAGGGTGTGGGACCCACTGACGCTACTGACCTATTAGAGCAGTGCCAGTGGGTGGGACTTCACCAGCAGAAACTAACATCCACAGCGTCTGAAGCTAAGCTAACAGAGGCTGGTGATAAAACTGAAGTACAATGGCTGAAGGTACTGGATCTTTACTAGAAATGTTGTGTGAAATGATTTTCAAGCAGTCTTGCTGTATCAGCTTGGTAGATGGAACAGCGAGGTGTCCGATAGGCGGAGATCTAGATCAGCGGGAATGGCCAGCGAAGCTGGGCATCGTGGTGCATGGTGGGAGTTGTTGTCTTCAATCCACAAGCGCCAAAAAGTCACTTTCTGCCTTTTCTCAGTCAAGACAGCACCAAATTAGAATTTTATTTTATCATTCGACTACATATAGGACCCAATTTCAATACATATTCATGCCTCCACCGGTGAAATGCTCCTTTAACAGAAATATAAATCACAAAACGATTTTGTGAGCTAGCAATTATAAAGTATGGTAATAAGAAAAGAAAGAAAAAAATAAGTGAATGGGGGTCAGTGATTCCAAGTCCAATTGCAAACACATGAAAAAGCACCAATGAACCAGTTCAAGCTTTTTTTAACAGCCTAGATGTGATTGTAGTTCTGAGATGTATTCTAGAAGCACTGACTAATGATTCCTGTCCTGGCAATTCTAAACAACCATCAAAGCACCTGAAACACCATCCCGATCAGAACATAAAAATACTTCATTATTGCTTCGATCATCTAGAGCCGAAGCCAATGTAACCTCAGGACCCACAGAGAGCTGTAACTCAGAGACCCATTTGGGATGTGTCTTCTGGTCCCCTTAGTCAACCAGAGACCCTCTACATACACCGCCCGGCTCTCGAGGGATAGCGGAGAGACCCGCAGGTATAATGCTAATGAGTGGAGCTTTAGGGTCCTGCACTCAAAACCTCTAAAGCCTGCAGCAAATCCAAGCTAAAGAATGGCAAAACATACGATGGTCTGCCAAAATACTTAGGGGTCCGGTCTGGCTCGATAGGGGACCTGTCTAGTCCACTAATAGAGCACAGCCCCGGACCCCTAAGCCTGTAGTACTACAGGGTCAGGGTCTAACTACTACGTATATTTGATGCATTCTGCCTCTTAATCCCCATCCCATTCACACTCTGTCGACCTCAGTTATGCACAACTGAGGTAATGCATCTGTGATCAATTATTTATTCCTAATATCTTAAAGAACAATGACCCATCGTTGATGATAAACACAACTAGAGAAGTACAGCATTGTAATGGAACACGAATAGAAAGATAGTCGCGAATAGATGATAACTTTTCGCCAGCCAATGGCTCAGATGCTGCGGCGCAAATGGCGAAGTTCACAACCATTTTTGCGTGATAACGAAAATTTGCCCCTGTTCACTCGACATCGAATATTGGCTTAATTTTGGCTTAACTCCTGATAAAACTTTTGATAAAAAATTGACAACGTTTGCGGTTTGCACAAGGTTGCTCCGTGAGTAACACGAGTAATATATTCACTTCGGGTTTTGGTCTGAACGCACCTAAAGTGTAATTCCGGCGAAAATTGAACCCAGGGTCTTTTTTGGCATGAAGACCCTTAAAATAAGCCCTCCAGACACTTTTTTCATTGATAGTCGAGTACAGAGCTTGCCCGCGAACGTCCGGAGCAATGTAACAGCCCAAATGGCTGCCATGTTATTGGCTAGGGGCAGTGTGAATGCTTACAAAATCGACATTTTTTAACCACTAATATTGTTAAAAATAGTACCAAACCTCTGCAGTAGCATGACTAGGGTCCCTACACATCCCTACATGTCTTTGCCTTACCGATAGGCAGTGTTGGGGGTAACGCATTACAAAGTAACGCGTTACAATAACGATATTACTTTTTTGGGTAACGCAGTAAAGTAAAGCATTACATTTAAAATATCGGTAACTACACTACTTTACTAGACTATAGTAACGCGCTTTCCTGCGTTACCAGAGCCGTTAAAAAATGTCGATTCAGAGCCTTGGCCATAATTCAACACCAATAATGCGTTTCTATCGCTCTCTTGACTAAACTCATTTCAAAACGTTTACAAATGTATCATCACTTTAGCAATATATTCTGCTACTAATTGTTTCTATCCTTTGATAAACTACAGGTAAACCAATTGATGTCATGCACCCTGCAGGCCAATACCAGTAATACTACTAGGTTTATCAATGATTCCGCCAAGATTAGTTCAAGTTATTGGGATGATATGGATTGTGATAATAAAGATAAGATAACAATGTTAAAAGGAACATGATGCTTTCTTATGTTGCACCAATCAGACACACTGACTTTAAAAAGGGAGCTGTTGTTTGATGGACATAAGAACACGAGAATAACCCTATGACAATATGACCCATCCTACTATACACAGCGTCCTATAATGTATGGTATATGATATAATTCAGATTAGTCATTTTGAGTTAATAGATAGAAGTCAGTGTTTCCATAATATATATTTTTTTGGAGGATTGCTTCTAAGAGCATGACTACTTAATAGCCTTTACTTTAGTAAATTACCTCAGAAAAATTTCCTATTTGTTTGTCATCGTTAATATTTGCCTACTTGACTGTAAAGGTTATGCAAAATTAGGATCCTGACCATCAACAGTTATGTGTATTCATGTAGCCTATTAAGTTATGTTTCAGCCTAATATGAATAGAATATTACCGCAAAAAGAAATCAAGTGCGCGCAGTGCACACACATTACCAAGGCATGGTGGCCTCCTCTAGATACCCATTTGCCCCCCTGTCCTAAACCTCACACTGTATGTTTGGACCCTTGAAGTTCATCACGGGACCAGGAAGTAAATCAGAAGGCTGAAACGGGTCACCAGAGGTTTGAAGAACGCACTGCTGCTCTTATGTTTGCTCGGGTCTCAGGTCTGAGTCAAATGCCTATCATTGTATTATATAGAGACATATTTGAAAGGACATAATATAAGGATATAGGCAGTCTTTCAAAATAAACAACACCCACCCACACACATACAATAATAACCTTGCCATCTCTTCTGTCCCTCTCCTTCCTCTTCCTCTCTCTATTGGTTCTTAATACTGTCCGTATAAGAACCAATCTAGCTTTCAATAGAATGAAACAGTGTCTGCTGTACCCGCCCCCTGTGAGAGAGGCTATGTCAATGTTATTTAGAGAAACGGCCTCCAGCTACGCGCCTGGTCTGTGCTCCCGGGGGGATTTATCATTTCCAGAATTTGTTTTTCTTGCCCCATCACAGTTTAGATCGTAAGCATGTGTCACAAAGCATATGCAACTTGAAGGAAAAATATTATCTGTGACTTTGGGGAATGTGTGTGTGTATGTGTGTGCGTGTGTGT